>NC_056728.1:451844550-451949550 GCF_019279795.1 Protopterus annectens | reverse complement strand
ATATATATATATATATATATATATATATATATATATATATATATATATATATATATATATATATATATATGGGAGAGAGAGAGAGATGCACACACACATACATGTCTGTCTCTCCTATATATATATATATATGTCAGATACACACAAACATGTATATATATATATATATATATATATATATATACATATATATATATATATATATGTGTATATATATATATATATGTATATGTGTATATATATATATCTATCTATATATATATATATATCTATGTATATATATATATATATATATATATATATATATGTGGGTTCACTACTAAATCTCGAATTAACAGAATCTCGAGACTCTGAATCCCAAAGACCAAAATCTCGAGATTCCTTAATATTGAAAATAAAAAACAACATTTTTTAAAGCATATGCAGGGGGCAAGCTCCCCTGCACCCCCCACACCCCCGCAACTTAAATATATCACCTCCGAGATCGCACCACATTGGAGTGAATGGCAAAATAGTGCCGTGCAGAGTGGAAAAGAAATTTTGCCGCTCACTCCACTGTAGTGCAATCTTGGAGTTGGTATATTTAAGTACAGGGGGTGTGGGAGGTATATACCTTTCTAAATGTTTTTTTTCTTCCTTTTTTTTAATTTCGATATTACGGAATCTCAAGATTCTGGTCTTCAGGATTCAGAGTCTCGAGATTCCGTAATTCGAAATTTAGTAGTGAACCCATATATGTATGTGTATATTTTACCTGACATACTCAGACTGTGGTGATTAAAGTTGCACTATGACAATAATTTTCGTCAAAGGACCAAAACTAAGGGCTCAACAGTAGATAATGCAATTACTTACAGCCCCCTGTGCCTGCTGGATATCATCACACATGCACCAAGTGAATACGTTGTATAATGTATAATGTTGTGTACACACGTATTAATAGGGCAAATTGTTTTTGGCCATAGGCTTGCCCATACAAATGCAAACAGACACATATGGCCAAAATGGCTACTGGTGCTACATAGCTAGGATAAAAAAATCAGTTGTCTGACTGCTAGGCTACTAGAGGAAGATGACAATAAGAAGCAAATGTCACTCTTCAGACCACACATGCTTCTCAACACAGGCCTTGCATCTGTCATTTACATGTAGTTTGCCTGCAGTCATTTATAAACAAGACCTAAACCGTGGAATGTGTTTTAAATACTGTGATCTGTAGTGTGTAAGATTAGCTAGGTAGGGGTTCTAATCTCACTCCAACCTACTTACTGCATTTGTATGTGCAACCCCTATACAAAATAAATGCGAATCCCCCACTGACTTCCAAACTGCAATAGACATGCTCTTTTTGGCCCTTGCCATTGACACAGGCCTCCAAACTCCTGTCTTACACAAGGCTTGTAGATGTCATTTACCATAAGACTACCAGTAGCCGCCTTAATGCCAGACTTTAGCCATGGTACATGTGTTAAGCACTCTGATCTGTAATGTATAAGATTAGATAATTAGGGGTTCTAATCTCACTCCAGCCCCCTTGCTGTATGTGTATGTGCATTTCCTTACAAAACAAATATAATTACCACACTGACTTAGAAAGAGGCAGGGTTTTGCACTATTTTAGGCATAGCATTTGACAAAGGCCTCAAAATTCCTGTCCTCCATGAGGCCTGCTTGTTTCATCTAGTATAAAAGAGTACCTATAGACATGTTAATGTCAGACTTGAGGTGTGGCATGTGCATCACATACTGTGATCTGTTCTGTATAAAATTAGATAAGTAGGAGTTCTAATCTCCTTATAGCAAACATCAAGTGTGTGTATTGTGCAGTATTCTATAAACATAAATTGGTAGTAATATCATTCTTACTGTAGCCAGTTTGGTGTGTGAGTGGATGTCAATCACAGCATTTTACATCAGCCTATTGGATCATAGGATCATTTGACTTTGCTAGGCTAATGGCCCTAGGGCCCTTAAAATCCTATCCAAGTTCTTACCCTTATTTACACAATCAGCTCATATTGCCCCTGTCCAAGGGGGATGCAGGCAGAACCCCCATGGTGAACTTATGGTCACCAATCCAATTGTACAGATTGCATCTAAGAGGCCAATAAGGTGCACTGTATGACATTAAGTGGGATTCTGTTGCAAAGATTTGTTAAACCCTGGTAGACATATCTTTCCCTCAGCATGTTTTATTGATGTCACATACCAGGTTAAGGTCCTTAGTGTGAGTAATCCATGTACCATTTGACTTACAGATATGCAGCATTACCAATAAAGCAGGGTCACAGATTGCCTTGTATGCAAGGTAGAGATCACCTCTGAGTAGTTTGTATGACACAGATGAAAGTTACCATGATTTTAGTTGATCCCCATAGGACAGATGCTGAAGACTTAAATTTCCCTTGCAAAGAACCTTTGTGGACTCTGCAATTGCCACTGGTGCTTGGAAACATACATAGAAATATCAACATTGCACTGACATATTGGCCTAATGAGGGAAGAGTATGCGGAGGTTATAACTACTTCATATTGAGATGACAGAGCCTTCAGTTATGACATGAGCAAGATATAATGTCCTTCTTACCACTGTGGCGACATGGTGATCTAAGGTAAGGTAGGTGTAAACCTGTGTGCCCAGGTCTGTATGCCCAGGTGTCTCACCACTGAGTATGTACTTAATGCATTGCTACTGATGTGCTATGTAGCAGGGACATTGCTAGTACTGAAAGTAATGACAGTACATATATATGCATGGAGTTTAACACCATGATTGTGTCAACAATCATTTGGTCATGTATGACCCTCTTGTAGGATGTTAATGTAATTTGTAGAGTCTATGACCACTCCCAGATTGCAGGCATCAGCAAACCTTGTCAGCCACAGAAATTCACTTTCTGTTTGTATGTTGGATAAATGGATTCTAAACTTTAGAGAACCCAGTACTGAACCCTGTGGAACACCATTGGTTACAGCTCTGCTGTTGGAGGTGGATACCCCTATTCTGACTATATGAGAGTTATCCATGAGCCAGTTAGTGGCCCCTCTAATGATATTACTGTTGATGCCTAGCTGGGTGGGTTTGTCAATGATGCCTGAGTAGGGGACAAAGTCAAATGACTTGGCTAATTCCAGGTAGTTTTATGCACAGATGTCCCCTGATGCAAGTTATTGGGGACTCCCTCATAGATGTCCAACAGGTTTAAGAGGCATGATCACCCTATCAGAGATCTAAATAGTGTAGGGTCAAGTGTTTATAGATTGCCTATATCTTTGTTGATACAGTCCACGATGAGTTGCCCCATGGCCTTACAGATATGACTGGTCAGGCTAATAGGCCTATACTTCCCATGGTTAGTGGATGCACCACCTCCATACAAGGGGATAACAGTAGCCAATTTCCAGTCAGCTGGGATGCAGCCAATGGTTACACTATGAATGCAAAGAGTTTCCAATGGTGTTGGTAATCCATGTTGGATACCATGTAGGACACAGCTTGGGATGTTAGCAGGTGCAATAGATGCTGTGTTTGTCACCTTATAGAGGCCATTTAATACCTGCTCTTTATTGATACAAGGTATGGGACAGGTTGTAGGGATGTCATGGTGTATGTGTGGTGGGGACAGAGGAGTGCAGTTGTCACAGAACCTGTTGGCCTATATGTTAGCTATGTCTACAGGCTCATTATATGTGCTATCATTATGTATGAGTTTGGCAACAATCTGGGCTTTTCCTTTTATGTTACACATGTAACTACACAATGGCTTGTGATTGTCCTTTGCAGAGGAGGCTAATTTAGCCCCATACTTTGCTTGGCAGGACTTCACATCAGCATTTATTTTCTTGTTTAAGCTGAGGAGGGAATGCCACCATTTTAGGGGACTCCCTCCCTTTTAATGTGAGACACCAATGTATACCTCTAATAGTGAAGCCTGCTAATGGCAGTTGTCCACCAGGCAGGTTTGCTGTGCCATGAGGAGCTTGTTTTGTCCCTGTCAGGTACAGGCGAGTAAATGCAGTCGTACAGGTACTTGTATAAAGCATTGGTGTAGAGCTCAAAATAGTTGCCTCTGAGGAGGGTGGAGCTGTGCTTGGTTTTCTAGTGATGTATTCCTATACGAGACTCCAAGGTGCACTCCCATTTTTTTCCAATACATGGTTCGATGAACAGCCATGCTTAAACATGCTTAATGATGGTAATTTGTATGTTTTGCTTAAACCACTTGTTTTAATTAATAGCTGTCTGTGGCTTGACAGGTTGATGTGATGGTCCTGGGTTCAAAATAGAGCACAGGTGTACATTTTGAATGTGATTATTATTATTTCACACACATATATAAATATAGCACCATTTAGCAGAGCTTAGAAATGATGTGAATCACACAGCACTGCACAAAAAATCTTTAAAGAAATGAAAAATGGGGTGAAAGGACAGTGGTGAAATGGGGTGCAAGCACGGTAGCAGTGTGACTCAAGTCCTCACCCATGGGACTTTCAGCACTGTAACTTTACTGCTCCTGTGGAGGCAGTGGTTCACACAAACACATGGGGCAAAGCTGACAGTAGCATGCTCTCCATCCAGTGTAGGTGTGCACCGAGCGTTCAGCACAGCAGCCCAAGCACCATGCCTGGCAGTTCCTCACAGGTGACATAATCACCCCCTCCATTTCCACTCCCAAAGGGGTGACCAACCCCAGCCTGTGGGCCAGAACTACCCAACAGTCCAGGTAGTGCAGGGCCAGTGGAGGGGGTGCCACCAGGCTGTGGCCCAGATATGCTGGGCCCCGATGCCATGCTTGGGTGCCAAAGTAGGTGGACTGCCTGGAACCGGGGACCTTGTCATGCTGTAGTAAATTAAACATAAGCATAAGGTGAAAATAAACATGACCAAACAAATGTTAGTATTAACATGACAGAAGGTAATACTGATTAATCAAAAGAAATCAAAAGGAATATACTGAGGAAACCAAATAACATAAATTAAAGAATATTAACAGCAAAGCAGTATTAAATTATACATAAGGCCATCCTAAGAGGTAGTTACAAATAGTATATTAATATCAAATCAAAATAATAAATATAATTAATAAATTAAAGAAGAGTGGGGTGAGAGAAAAAAGAAAAACATTAGTAACTTTGCAGGTAACATTACTGCACAGACTACATACTTCTACATAACTAAAATTTCAGTTGTGAATACAGTGACAACAAATATTGTATAGATGATGTTGCATGTACATAGCTCTCAACCTGTTAGCATGGGACATTATGGCCGAGCCCTACCAAATGATGGTACAAAGGCACAACTATAGGGAACATTTTTACATAGTGTGCTCATACATTAGTAGCAAGGTGTTCTGATAATGGATTTGCAGATAAATTGCATTCCAAGTAATGTCATGTATCTGCTAATCAAGGACCAGACATATGGGAAAGTAGTGATTACTTTCTGCAAAAATCATGACAGTTGAGAGGTATGTTCATGTGCACTAATTACACTAGACAGCTGGTCATTTCTCAGTTGGCTTCCATGGGATTAGAACCCACAAGCAGTGACTACAAGAATGTGACGTTTATTTCAATATAATGAATTCTCAAAACACCATTTCCTTTAAGACTTTTAGTGCAACATTTTGTGTGAAATCATACATTTACACACTTACATAGCTGTGTGTGTTATCAGATTAGAAACTAAATGCAATGACCACATGAATAATGAGCACTTTATTTGAAAACATTAGTTATCAAAGCACCATCTCCTTTTATACTGTAATGCTTAATGTCACATGAAATCTGGCAGTTATTCACATGTATGGCTGTGTTGGACATCTGTTAACCAAACTGTATACCCTGTTGATTTACTGAGTGCTATCTACAGCATATTTTGGGAACATTATCAGAAATGAAACATGACACTTAATCTGGGTATTGCACTACATTTATTTCTGAAATTTGTTGCTGCATTATTTATTAGATAATATGTAACAGTTGACTGGTGTTGTATTAGAATAGACATGCAGTGAATACAGGAATAATGAACACTTATTCGAAAATATTACTTATCAAAACACAATATCATTTTAAAGTTTATTGATAATGCTTCTTAAAATCTGGCATTTAGATACACAGATAGCTGTCCAGGACTTCAGTTAACTTACACATATGCCATGTTCATTTACTAAGTGGAATTTACAGCATTATTTCAGACAGAATGAGCAGAACACATGCTCAAACCTTACTCTGGGTATTGCACTACATTTCTTGCTGACATTTTTTGCTGCATTCTTTATTCAGTTACATGTAACACTTGACTGATGTCAGACTGGAATGCATATGCAGTGAATACAGGAATAGTGAACACTTTCTTTGAAAACATTACTTACCTAAGCACCTTTAAAATGCATTGATTAATGTTACCTCAACCTTGGCATGTAGACGATTGATAGCTGTGTAAGACTTCTGTTAACTAACCCATATACCTTGCTCATTTATTGAGTGCAACCTACAGCATATTTCAGACAATGACCAGAGCTAAACAGTGAGTCTCAATCTGGGTAGACCCCACCATTAAATGATGTTTGGAAGCTATACTACACATTACTGCATGCTTACTTGCTTTAACTTGCTTTACCATTTCAGGTAGGCAGTGACACATTAATAAAGATGTAAGATGTCCCAGGTATGTCGTACCTGACTGTTAAGATTGAAAACTTTGTAATTAATTTATTGTATAATTATATTATGCATTAAGTTATTAATCTGATGTTTTCCTTCTTACCACATGATTGCCTCATCCTGGCCTAGTCCCCTGCATGGGAATGGACATTGCGAGCCCTCTCGTCTACAGCTGTGGGAACTGAAGCAAACCATTATACATACCAGTTTTGCACAGATTCAGCTTGTATATTTCTAAATCACTGACAAACATACTTACATATCTGGGCTTTGCCCAACCCTAGCTTGTTGGACCTAGGTGTCCAAGTTTCCCTTCTTCCTATGCCTCAGGTCATCATAGTGTTAATGACTCTGCTCACAAGTGCAGGGAATACCAGTAGCACTGGTAAGTTCCCTGGGCAACCAATCCTGGGCCTCAGACATACACAGTGAGCCCTCATAATCACCTTGCAGCAGCTGGGGATCATAATTCTTAACCAGAAGTCCAACAAAATCTCTGGAATCCTGCACTCCCCACTCTTGAAAGTGTACTCCGTCACCAACAGCACTAGGCATATCCAAAGCCAGGCATATCCACAGCCAAGTTAAGACTCCAATAAATGACGTGAAATTCCTGCCTACTGGCATTTAAATAGGCTAAATTCCTGCCCTTGCATGTCAAGCTGTAACTTTCAAAAAAGCGCCACACTGCTTAGCATCATGCAAACTCACACAACCCATGTGTAAGGGCAGCGTAGCAATGCAAAAACAGGAATACACTGTTGACCATGTTAAAGCACACTCAGTTTTTCCAAATGTAAATTTTTTTTAATTTTAAACTAAACCAATTTTCAGTCAACTGACACAATTTCACAGCAATAAATGTAAAAAGCATGACTGCTCAGGACTCGAATCTGGGACCTACTATACTGTAGGTCATGACTCAATGTATCTAGCCACTGAGAAAGTGAAGGGAACTCGTATATCTTCACATATACAACAAAGGTATCTGTAAGCATAGTGCAGCTTCACTGCATGGGTTTGCACATTGCTAAGCACTACAGAACTACAACAATTGAATAATTGAATACATCCGGTTTCATATATATAATATATATATATATATATATATATATATATATATACATATATATATATATATATATTATATCTATCTATATATATATATATCTATCTATCTATATATATATATATATATATATATATATATATATATATATATATACACATACACACACACACATAAGTGCAGCTAAACATAACTAAGCAATGTGCTACACTGTGCAAACACATGGAAAAAAATTAAAGGAGAACTGCACCCACAGACTCAAAAAATGTTTATTTCATCATGGTTTGGTGTTTCCTACATTTTAATACCACTCTAGGGCTATTTGCAGGTTTTTAAATATTTTTTATACATAATTTCTGAGTCTTACCACATGGAGTCTGGCATCTTGAAATAATTCTGATTGTTTAGTCTGCCTCTAGATATCCCACAATGCAGTGCTTGTCTGTAAAAACTTACATCACGCAGGCATCTGTCTTCCTAAAGTTCCTGTACTGCATTGTTTTTACATGCATACACTGATGTCTTTCAGTTAATTTTAAGTAATATTTCATGCCATTCAGTGACTACTTAAAACACAAAGAGTGCAATGCCACATAACAGACTTTTAAAGTGATTTTTTTACTGATGCTTCTTTTTAGAATGGCTAAACTGCAGCCTTTTGTGATGCCTGAATTGTACTACACTGACTAATCTCCCATCCCCCTTCATGCCTAACTCAGTGGTGGTTGGTGATTTCAAATCAAAGGAGGGCTGCAGGAGACAGCTGAATGGGTGGGGGAGGAGCTATGCTCAAAACAACAAAAACTAACTTTAATTAAATACGCTGCCCTGGGTGCCAAACCGTCATTATGAGAGTCCAATTGAGACAAAAATAAGTGTAGAAGAATAAAAATATTTCAATGCATTGGCTGCATGACAGCTTACTTAATATCTAGATGGAAACAAAAGGTTGCGAGGCATGAAAAAATAAATTACTTTTAAAATACATTATTGGAATGCCAGTCAAAATCAAGTATAAGAAAAACAAGCAGCACTCATCTCAAACCACTTCTCCTTGCACTGCAGTTCTAATTATAGTTTATACTCAGCTTTATTAAAGTACCAAGTAACATGCTGAAAACAGAAATCTTTGTGATGCCTCCCCTTGTAAAAATGTTTCTTATCCAAAAAGGACCTGCTGCCTGATAACTATCTACTTGTTTCATGGGGAAAACATGATCAAAGTAAAAAATGAAAAGCAAACAAGAAACAAGCTCAAGATACATTGCTTAAAGGATTACTGTACAGGTTATGGACCACACATGATTGACATTCTGTTTAGTTTACGGGTAAAGCCTGTAGAGATGACTGGAAGTCTCCAACAAGTGTAATGAGCTTTTTAAAATAATGTAATCCTGTCCTTCAATACCCAAGGCTTATACATTATCTAGTTAAGTATTCTCTGCATGGCAACAACAGAAAGGCTTTCAGTGTTGGCAATTCTTTAACAGTATGCTTATTAAAGCTTACTTGCATCTTACGATCTCAGACAAGCTTACCTTATGGTCATTAAAGCATTACTACTTAAACACAGAGCAACAGGCACTTTCTGAGTAATAAGCATAAATCAACAGTAAAAAAATATGACAGAAACCAGACCATTCTGCAAAATCAAGGACAGATGAAAAGCCACTGTAGTACTTGTGTCTACCTTGGATGGGGGGACACTCTGCACATTTACACTGCATAACTACTCCTTGCCTTGCTTGGACACATCCAGAGTCACTACATGGAAGAGTGGGGTGCAACAAGTATGTCACAATTTGAAATGTCTCTGGCTGACTGTGATGGCCCTGACACATTTGGCATACCTCTCGACCTCAGAGCAAGAAATCTGGACAAAGCCATACATAGAAGTGGGACAAAGGCCCAAAAATAAGGACAATTTTTAAATATTGCTCTTATAAACTTAGAAATATAATAGAACAGGTCTTGCATTAGTATGAATTATCTGAAGGGTATGAAATCTGAAACTCAAATGTCTGTCATTATTTTGTAACTTCAGTCTTTAATTATTTGTCACTAATTTGCCAAAAACAACACAATTTTATGAAAAATGGACCAAAAATGCGATGCAAAAATATAAAATAGCCACACAATACAGCTGGGAACCTGTCAAAGAAGGGACACTTTAATATTAGTACTGCTAACTTGAGCAGCTGACAAAATAAAAGAATCTACATGCATTTCAAGTAATCTATAACTTTGATTATTACAGTTATTTCTTAATTGTAAACCCTCCATGTTTTCTTCCAAAATTGCCATTTTTGCGAAGGGATTATTAGGGGGAAGAGCAACATTTTGAGCCAAAATCAGGGACAGTTGAGAGGTTGGCTATGCCTAATTCTATAAAGCAATTTATTTGCATGTACCTCTCAACCTGTTAATGCAATAAATCTGGACAAGGCCAAATATATTGAGGGAACATATAAACAGTACTAAAAATTGCTCTTGTATAAACTGAGACAGTTGATAGAATAACAGGTCTTACTTTAGCATGCATTTTTCTGAAGTTATGAAGTCTGAAACTCAGTGTATCATTATTTAGTGACTTAATTCCTAAATGATTTGCCAGAAAACTACAATTTTTATGAGGAACAAACCAAAAATAAGAAGCAAAAATCTATTCATTCTTTGAAAATCTGGACAGTTGGGAGGTATAGTTCAGCTGGGCCTGTCTGAGTTTGCCGCCCTTCCCCCTCACAAAATCATGGTTGAATAGAGCCTCTGCAGCCATTCCAATGATCCATTACTTGGCTATTTCACTCCATTTACCATAAACACCAATGTGCATACTGCTTTACTTCTAAGATGATTTGGACTTCATTTGAAAGTTTTATTTTGCATTTTACAGCACAGACACTAAGACATCTGCTAAACAAAGCAATGCAGTCTCACAATGAAAACAGACTTAGCATTAAAACTTCTCTCCCCTTGAAACTCACATTCATTGAAACAGCATTGAAATCCACATTCAAAGAAAATACATTTTGCCAGTAGCAGATAAAGATTAATTTTGGGCTGTTTCAAATCATAGGCCCCTTGCATATGAAACATACATGTGCTCTTCGATGCACCTTCCTGATTGTACTAAATTATATTCCTTGTACAATACAGTACAGTTGTTAGAGGGCATTTTTAATTTGTTTTGAACATTTTTCCAGTAAGCAATGAAACAAAACGCATGCTCCCATAATGACAAAACTGCCCATTTCAGAACATTTCCATCATAAAAGTCTACTCAGACTTCTACAGTCCACCATTATCAGTAAATATGCACAATTCTACAGTCCACCATTATCAGTAAATAAGCACAATTCTACAGTCCACCATTATCAGTAAATATGCACAATTCTACAGTCCATTATCAGTAAATATGCTCAATTCTACAGTCCATTATCAGTAAATATGCACAATCTCTGAAGACGTAAAAGTCATCTAAATAATTCCACATTAAAGAAATCTGTAACTAATGAAGAGGTTGCTGCTAGCAAACACCTTTATATTTCATGGTTTCATCAAAAAATAAAGTGTCTGTTGCCCCTGAGGAATAAATTGCCTATATTACATTAAAAAAATGATAAGCTAGTAATATTGCAAGTGGAAATGGATGGCAAACTGATAACAGGCTCATAGTTAGTATCTTCACCAAGGAGGACATTCTCAGTATGGCAGCATCCAACCTTTGCGGGAGTAGAACCCACAGCCTTCTGCATCAAAAGCAAGTACACAACCTGTTGTGCTATTAACAATGCAAGCCAACTCAGCATAAGCAGCACTAAACTTCTCTTCCCCTGCAGTCCTCAGCTCCTTGTAAAATCTACTCAATACTCAACTGCATCTCAACTTCACAGCACAAGAAATCTGGAAAAAGCCAAAATTTATTGGGGGGGTCAAAAGCCCAAAAACTAGGGACACATTAAATATTGCTTGCATAATCTTGGAAAGTTGCTAGAATAAAATGCTGTGTTACCACCATACATTTTACTGCCAAGGTCCCTGTGCAAAACAGTCAGAGCAACATACCACTATGCCAAATCAGCTGCTTTGTGAAAGAGAAATGCTGTGTTACCACCATACATTTTACTGCCAAGGTCCCTGTGCAAAGCAGTCAGAGCAACATACCACTACGCCAAATCAGCTGCTTTGTGAAAGAGAGGAAGACTGAAACTTAAATGGCTATCATTTAGCAAATTTAGTTCTCACCATAGCTGTCAACCTCTTAGTACAAAACACCTGGACAAACCCAGTAATGAGGGAATACAGCCCTCAAACATATCCAGTGAATTCAGTTCTTGCCATAGCTGTCAGCCTTAGCACAAAAAACATGGACGAAGCCAGTAATGGGGGAATACAGTCCCAAAAATAGGGACAAATTTCAAATATTAATCTTATAAACTTAGAAAATTGCTAGAATAAAAGGTTGTGTTACTATGTATTTTCTGAAGAATATGAAGTCTGAAATTCAAATGCCTGTCAATTTTACTTCTGATGGAACAAAAACAATTTTCAGCAGAGGCCCAGGGAGAAATACTGCAGACACATGTCTTTGAAAAATGGCAGGACACCAGAGCAACTCCACACAAACACAGGGAGGAGATGCAGCTCCACAAAGAAGGCACCCCAGCCAAGAATCAAACCAGAAAACCTATAGCTGTGAGGAAACAATGCTACCACTGCACCATCAAATATGTAAGGCATTAAACATTCAGAAACCTGAAGTCTGAAATTCAAATGCCTGTCAATTTTATTTAACATTTGTTAACCAGGACAGTTTGACTTGGAACAAAAAAACAATTTTCAGCAGAGGCCAGGAAGAAATAATGCAGATATGTCTTTGTAACATGGGAGGACACAAAAGCAATCCCACACAAAAACAGGGAGAAGATGCAGACCCCACACAGAAGGCAGCCCCAGCCCAGAATCAAACCTGAGAACCTACAACTGTGAGGCAACAGTGCTACCACCGCACCATCAAACATCAAGCATTTTAATATTTAGAAACCACAGATATTATAAGGAACAGAACAGATCAAATATGAGGCAAAAATCTGCAATTTTTTACAAATGGTGGTGGGTAGGGAATTCAGGCCCTTAACGCCTGCATACAAGGTACAGGGTTCAAGCCTGAGGTATTCCCTACCACACCACCATGAGTCTGCTCTCACCACCAGTATATAGCAACTGGGGCATTACACACACACACACACATACACACACACACACACACACACACGATGCATTCTTACCTTGTCGCCGATATCCAAACAGCCCCAGCCCCACAGATGAGCTAAATAACTGCTCCCACTTACTGCTGCTCCGTTGCCGCTGATATCTGAACAGCCCCTTTGCCAGTATTCCTTGCATGATTGGTCGATCCCAAAGTATTCCTTGCAGTCCAAATCCACAATTGGTCCTGCTTGTGACAGCTGCAGTCTGGAGTGCCTCCATTTTGTGATGTCATCACCACACAGACTGCTGGGCATCTTGGGGCTGAGATGCCTTTCCCCTATCTAGACTGCAGTCTGAGAGCATGTGCGCATGCGTACACTTCTGGGAATTGATTTTGTGTTTCTCTGTTCTATTTCTTATTTGTTTTTTTAGGTGGGAGGGCTGCAGTCCTGCAGTCCTATAGCACGAGCCACCCCTGGCTAACTTCCCTAGCTGTTAAAGTGCTAAGGGTAATTTGAGCTGTTACCTGCTGTGATTGACCACTCACAGCAGGAGACTTGGGTCATGTACTGTTTCCTTCTTCTAGCCTTTACTTTCTGTATGGGTAGGGGAAGGTCAAGGGAGCTGTGACATCACAGCATGAGTTGATTTTTAGGACGGTTGTAGTGATGTTGGTTTGGGAAGGGAATTGGCCAGAAAACTACCTTCATTCATTGGCCTTGACAACATCAATAAATTGGAGACAGCAGCAAGCTTTTCAAGGGCGGGATACAAATTCCTTGAAAGTGAAATCACCACAGTACAGTAAGGTAGTGTTCTTTTGGAAAGAAACAGTTGATTTAAAATATTTTAAAGACTGTATTATAGTTTATTCATAGCAGGAACATTAAATAAGGAGAAAAAGGACAGAGACGTTGAGCATTTAATAATACAATTCTGCTGTTGCCCTTTAATCAAAATTGAATCCATCTCATTTCGATTTTTAGATGTCTAGCAGGTGTCTTCTGTATATGTGTGCAATGCTAAGCATAGCTGTGCAATGCACTGCATCATATAAACAAGCACATACATGTAAAAAAAATTAGAAGTGCAATTTCATGAAGTAATATCTGTTGTTCACCTTTCGGGCCAGGTTAATGGGCTGAAAGGTATTGCGCTGTGCTTACCAACTGTCTGGACAATCCAAAGTACGGCACAGCCTCTACAATGTTGCTTTCACAAATTCAAAATCCATGTTACTCTAATTTCCCATAGCAGTGCACCATAATTAATATGTATTGCATGCTGCCAAGGAAGAACCATGGCCCTGTACATGGGCCCATTCTGTGTAGGCTCTTCATGGAGCCTACACAGACTTTATTGAATACAGGGGCTAGTCTATCTCAGTACACTCATAGTTACTTGCTGTTGTTTCCAGCCTAATGTAGTACATGTGCATGGACTCATTCACTTTCTGTACCTTGCCTCTAAATTCGCATAATTTGAACTGTACATTTAGATCAAAAGCAGTTATCTACTTTTTCAACATAATTTTATTTGTTTTAGTATCTGTTCAATTATAAATTGTTGACTAATGTCCAGATAAAGTTATAAACAGACAATCAGGCAAGTTACAACCTAACACCAAACATCAAAGATACAACCAAACACCAAACACAACACAAAGATACAACCAAACACTGGACAGCTTTTCAACCAGACAAGCACCAAAGTCTGTAATTTCAGACAAACTTACTCCCCCGGATTTACTAATCTTCCATGCAGGACTAATCTAGTCCTGCAAGGAAGTGGCAGTTTAGGAGGAGGATGGCAGCGCGCCATGCAAAATAATGAAGGCATGCTGCCTGACCTCCTAATCCTACACAGAGCATGGATAAATGCAGGGGGTGTGTCTGAGAGCAGAGTTCTCAGAATAAACACGTCCCTGCAAAGTAGAATATCCGAAAGTGTAAATAAATGAGTGAGACCGCTCATAGGTGTCTGCATACCCCACCAACAGTGCCCCATGTGTACAACTGGACATAAAAATAAAAAGAAGAAACCCCTTTATTTTTTTTAAAACCCTGAGTACAGCTAACTGTAGGTGCGCAGGTTTGCCCATCGCTTAGCTACGGTTAAAGCAGCTTAAAAGGCTGAAGAGGATAACATGGAATATATAGGCAAATGAAGCAGCACAGCAATAGTGTAGTGGTTAAAATATACACCTAACGAACAGGCATTCCCGGTTCAAGTCCCACTGCAGCACATACCATTTTCCATGTGAAATCTGTATATGAACATATTTTTACATCTTTTTGCTGTATAACCAACTAAAGAACATTTAAATGTGAACTGGAGTACTGCATTAAATGCACATGTGAAGTGTCAGTGTCATAATGAATAAGGCACTAGTAAGCAGGTTTAAGCACAAATAAGCAGTAGTAAGCATATATAAGCACTAGTAAGAGTGCTGAAGTGCATTTGCACAGGGGTGAGCATTGCCTACACAGATTAAGCAAAGTAAAAGCTAACTGAGTGCAAGAAACTGTAACTGGAGATTAGCAGTGCTTACTGTCGTGCAAACCTGCGCAAACCCACTTACAACTGCTTTAAAGTGCCTTAATCACTCTATACCCAATGGCCCATGTTCTACCAGCAACAAAATAAACACCCTCTGCAAGGCTCGAACTAAGGATCCTGTACACAGCAGTTAACCACTAAGCCATCATAGCAATACATATGAATGAGGTATCAGCAAACTAATCCTCACCACAGATACAATGCACACAACAACACTATGCACACTGTCTGTAGGTCTGGAACCTTACCCAAATGTGTATTTTGCCTGTGTCTGCAGGTTCTGCTGCAAGAGGTATTGCTACCTGTTGTCTGTAACACTGATGTCCACACACAGAAAGGATGTCATCCATAATGGAAAGGTGAAGGGACAACGCCCACAGAAGTCAGCAATATATAGTACAGGGTTGCCATGACAGTGGTTATCTGAAGTACTACACAGCAGGCTGCATGCAATTAGCAACTGGTGGACACTGAATGGTGCAGAGGCCATCATCTGATCATGTGCAATACCGACAAAATCATGCTACAATCTATTTAAACCAGTTCAATCACTCTACTGGAGAGAATGAGAGAGAGAGAAAAAGAAAAAAAAAATAACAACTTTAATAAAAGTAACAAAGCTCAGGGATTTGTTACAGTGGAAAAAACATAAAAGGTATGTGAAACAGATATGTATTTACTTGCATGTAGTATATGGCATAGAATAATAGGATGTATAATGTGAAATGATTTATATGTGTCATCAGTACTTGTTCCTGTAATGATGTTCTGCTCAACAACTGCTCTGGACAATAGTGTCAGTCTCTGTTGGCAGTGGGACATACCAGTCAACTGTGCAGATCAGCAGTGAATGGCAAAGGTGTGACCCATGATATCTGTGTTCTGTACATTACTGTGGTTAACGGCTGGTGGTGGTATTAATACTGCCATGATAGACACATGGGTGTGAGACCACACCACCTGCAGGACAGTCATGTTAAAGTGTAGCATAGCATGCCCAACTGCCATAACAGTATAATATGCTTATCTGAAATCTGTCACCATATATACCCCCCCAAATGTAAGTCTGTGTTCACATGTGACACCTGTCTGCGTTGCAGCAAGGCAGAGCATTTCAGCTGTGAAGTAAAGAGAGTTACAAGAGTGTGGACCAGATGTTTGTATGCACCCCACATACAGATACATATATGTGTGATACATATTCACAGCTGTGTATGTCTACAGAACCTCAGACAGTTATACATATATATATATATATGTATATAAACAACACATAATGATATCTACCCATATATGTATTCATACATATATATATATATCTATATCTATATATATATATATATATATATATATATATATATATATATATATATATGGGTCTACTTCATTTGATTGAAAGACCATTTGACCTAAACCCATTTGATTGAAAGTTTATTTAATCGAAAACCACTATTCAAGGAAAATAACAGGGATTTGTCCCCCTCCCCAATGTCGTGCGACCCTGGAGTTGGTATATATAATTAGGGGGGTGTGGGGGGAGAAGGTCCCCACCCAGTTTCCTTTAAAAGAAGAAAATAAAACAAAAAGTACAGATTTTAAATGAAAATATGTGGGGGGGCTTTGCCCCCCCCACACCCCCCAATGTATGAAGTAGACCCATACATATATATATATATATATATATATATATATATATATATATATAGGTGTGTGTGTGTGTGTGTGTGTGTGTGTGTGTGTGTGTATGTCTACATATATATATATATATATATATATATATATACATATATATATATATATATATATATATATATATACAAACAGACACATACACACATATACATAATACTGACATGTATAGGTACACACACACACACACACACACACACACACACATATATATATATATATATATATATATAGAGAGAGAGAGAGAGAGATATATGTCAATACATGTTTCCTGCCATGACGTGTGAGAGAACATCACACATCAATGCACAACATATCTACACACCATTAGATTGCTGCAAAATGGAGTGTGGAGTGTAGTGTGTAACCCATGTTGAGAACACATTGCAATTGTTTGAGAAGGTGGGATATATATATATGTTGGTGAAGGGTATTAGGCACATATTGGTATGTAGGTTTGGTTGGATGACAAATAAGACAGCATACAGGGCTGGTATATGACATATGTGGTGGTTAAACACTGTGGATGGGTAGTTCCATTTGGAATGTGGAGGCATTGAGCCCCCATATGGGAACAAAGGGAACATGGTACCCACCCATGTACAGTCACAACAGCATCTACATGGTCATAAAGGTGCCTGGGCTGTGGGCTGAGCAGGAGGAACATGCATGTCTAACCTTGTGTATGTGTACTACATGCCTCCAGGTGGTGTAGCCTATACCCCATGTCTCTGTGGAACTCCCTATGCACAAGACCCTGGACCTAATTGGGTGACAGAAATATGTCTGTGTGTGCTCCATGGGGGGAACACCATCACCTGATGTTGTTCCACATGAAGGTAGTGCTGGAACAGTAGATAATGAGGTTCCAGAGTGGGTCATGGATGTGATGTGGACTGGTAACATGTGCACATTAGGTGAGACTTGTGTTACTGCTGGTAAATAACTCCTACACATACTGTTGTGTAACTATCATGGAACATATGTGGGTTGTAATAGTCCACACAATCCCAGAACATGTCCAACAGCATGCATAGATATCCCCAATAACACAGAATGGCAGATGTGTAGCAATCACATATCAAGCATACCACATGCATATGTGGAAACATAGTGGCAATGACAATGACATGCAGGTGAAATAGTCTGTAACAGCTCAGCAACTCTAGTGTCCCCACAGGGAGCATGTCTATAAGCACATAGCAGAAAGTGCTGTACAATACAATATATGGCCCAATGGTAGATAAACTGGAGACATACCACTTTTGTTGTGTGAACATTAAGTTGAAGCTGATATGGTGGTGGGAGACTGATATGTGTATTGTATTATGGTAAATGAGCCATATGAGTTGCTGAGACATATTTCCATCTTTATGTCTTTCATGGAGTATGGCACACCCAAGAAATCCTGCTTACAGTGCTGCTGAGGATTACATAATACTCACCAGCATCATCCAGCACTACCAGCTGCTGTTCTCAAGAACAATCCAGGACCAGCATGAGCGGACCACCATTTGGAATGATGTGGTCTGCGAGGTAAATGAAGTGGGGATGCACAGCCGTACATATGAGCAGGTCCGCCATCATTGTAGTGACCTGCTCTAGTATGTACGTCTCTGTGCTGCTGCCATGCGGGTGACCACCTTGCAACAGGGGGGAGGAATAACATCCATCTCCCCCTCATTAGAGTGGAGGAGCTGCTCATGAGCCTGATGGCACCTGCCCGCACACAAGAGCTACAGACATATACAGTCATGGAGGTGGGTGCTACCCACACACCAGACATGGAGCATGCAGGTAAGTTTCCAGTGCATATCAGTAGACCTCTGTTGTGTATGCATATGTACAGGTAGACCATGTACATGTGAGATGTGGAGTCTGTTGCTGTGTAGTACTGATAAGCATCTGTAGTACTTTGGACTTTAGCTGTTGTTTTACTGTAATATTGCACCCACCCTGTAGCAATGCCACCGCTGTGGCCACTGACATCAACTCTATCTCATCTCAATGCAGGTACCTCTGGGATACCAGCAAAGCTGTGGCCGGATGCCGGTGAGTATGGTTTAAGGTTATGCTTGGCAATTTACTGTGCATGTCATAGCTAAGGTGTAGGTCATGTACACACCTATCACACCTACACATAATGCATGCTGCACATGTTCAATGACAGAGCACACACCTCACTAATGGGATTACCAGCCTCAAACACATGCAATACACAGATCATCTCAGACAACTGTGGCTACACTCCAGTGCACATTGTCCACGCACAGCTGACATCTGCCTAACGTACAAGGCTATGTCATACATAGAGCAATTGAACATGCTACACATAAAGAAATCCCACTCCCTCTGCAAAGCCATGCTCCAGGGTCCAAAACCTCATCAACACATTACACAGAACATACTGGAGGGATAGGTCCCTGTCCTGGGGAATTCCCACACTCTGGAACAGACTACCCATTCATGTCAGGCAATGCTACTCATTGGCCCACTTTACAAAAACACTTGAAAACTGGATGGAAATGGGGAATTTACCTTGGGTAGTATGTCTGTGCCACAGCCTGACAGGGGCACAGGAGAATAACATTATTGGGTGGTGCATTGCTGGGAACCCCTGTGGCTAAGTTTATGTAGGCAACAGGACCAATAGACCAGTACTCACCTATGAACCTATGTGTACCAGGGGCAACATTAGCCAGGGCTCAATATAGATATGACCTGCATAATGGTGGGACATTGCCAAAGCCATGTGTTGCAATGTGATCTGATGTACCAGCACCATGTTGGAGAAGTCCAGGAAGTTGCAGTCATGATCCATGTGCTGCACAATCCACACCTCACCCCAACCCAGGGATGACATCCCCATCTGTACAATGCTGGTGCCACTGTACACCTGCATGTTTGCCCTTCATTGGCAGGGAATATACCAGTGCACATGGTGTTCCTAGTTTGGGATACTGCAATATGACACATATGTGTAGGCCACATATGTCGAGCATTTGAAAGGTAGCAGGAGATGGTGAGGGTGTGTCATCCTGAAACACAACAGTGCACTGGAGGGGAGAGACAAACCCACTGAGAATGGCTCTATCTGCACACAGTCAAGGTCAGAAAGTATGGCAGACATAACCCTGACTCCACGGCACTAGTGATGGTACTGTATGACCTCCAAGGACTGGGCATGTGTTTAGCATGCAAACATGCAGGCATGGGGAACATTTGCAGGCCTGACTGACCAACTACTGGCTCATAATGATGACCCATGCTACTATACCCCTGCCAGGTATAGTGACCGCAGTAGTACACATAGCAGCTATTGCTACACACCATCATGATATGTGTGTGCACACATATGCACCCACAAACAGTATGCATCCCAACCAGCATCTGCACAACTGACACATATGGCCTGTAATGCACTTGACTGCCTAGGTCATATGTCACATATCAGGTATGTGTACTTTTTCCATATGCAGTAGTGTTTTGCCATGGCATGTCATGGAAGAGAGTGCCATGTCAATAATGGTCCCTACACTGACCATAGGTACAGTACATTGTGTCTGTGGTCGGTCTAATGGTATTCTATCACTCATACATGCACCACCGATGATGACATCTGTGAATACACATCAGACATTCACTAAATGCATGTGTCCATATATAATCCAGAAACATACATAGGCTGTGAGCAGCAGAGGAAACATAACTGACACACAGATACACATCCTGCAATGGTGTGTACACCCGTGAGGATGATGCACAGTACATGCCAGGGTGCTGAACAGATACACATCAATGCTATGAACATGGGTGCAGTGTGTTCCAGGGGGAGGGCCATCACCTACTAACAGAAGTCATGCATCACAGCCATGTATAATGTTATTAACAGGGATTGACTACAGTTGCACTGCAAGCTGTTGAGCACCACATGTCCTGCATGCTGACATGTGTGTAATTACAGGTTTGTGTGTGATACTGTACTGCACCATCACCTGCTATTGTGTGTGTTATGGGGGTGCTGGAGCTGTCTGTAGGTGCTGTCTGGTGGAGTGTATGGGTTGTCATGTATGTCGACTGCATGTGTGTATGTCTGTGTGTGTGGCCATGTCTGCATACACGTGTGTGTGTGTGTGTGTGTGTGTGTGTGTGTGTGTGTGTGTGTGTGTGTGTGTACTGTTTAGCAGTGATTTACAGGTCTTACAGTCTGTTCCCTGTTTTTCCCTCTCATGTGGCGAGGTGGGGCTGGGTCCCTCATGCAGGGAATCTGATGTTACTGATACAGGCAGTGACCATGAGGATAGGTGTGTTGAGGCACAGTCAGGGTTGTCAGGGGCTGCCGCTGGGCCATCAGTTGACATCCCACAAGTATCCACCCCATCCACACACACAGTCACACTGCCTCTACATACCTCATCACCATTGGCCTTAGCTGAGGGACAATCTATGGCTGGCATTGGCCAGGACAGTGTGGTATCTATGGCACATGTGTCAGGACACAGCAGCCATAGCCAGATGTCCAGTGGGGTACCACATAGGCAGATGTTCTGGGGTGCTCATCAGAGCACTGCTGGTCATCATGTCCCTGGCAGACGTGCCACATCTATATCAATCACACACATGTTCCAAGCTGTCATGGAGACACAAGCATGAATGGAAGGGTACTCCAGACAGGGTCTACGTGCTCAGAGGGCTCATCACACCTCTGTAACTGACAGCATCCATGACCTAACAGGTACCATTCGTAATTACACTGAAGTCATAGATAGACGGTGGGGAGAGACATTGGATCTCATCAACAATGTCATGTCCATACGCCAGGACAGGGAGAAACAGTTGCGATGGCCACGTGGACGTATGCCAGCAACACCAGCAGCTGGTCGTCACCGTGAACGTCCCATCAGTCACAGATGCTCCTGTAGTGGCAGTAACAGCCCCAGCAGTGTGGGGGGGGTGCTGTCCACAGACTGTCATAGCATACCACATGCACGTGGTCCTGGCCAGTCCCAAGAGGGACCTGGATCCAGTAGACATCTGTCAACCTTGGGGACTGTACCCGATCTGGCTTTGTACCAGATGCTGCCTGTAGCACCCCTGCCAGGAACAGGTCCCGTGTCCGTGGCCATAGATGGTGAACTGCAAACCCTGTCAGGTACAGTCTGCAGTTGTCTCACAAATTCCCATATAGGGCAGCCACATGGTGGAATTGTGTGCATGCAGACACACACACATAAACAACAAACCTAGGGCAACCACATACCTGCACACACAACATCACCATTGGCTCATCACAGTACTCAGCCCCCTTACACACACACATGCACACACACACACAGACACACACACACACACACACACACACACACACACACACACACACACACACACACACACACACACACACGCGCGCGCGTTGTCAATTGTATGGCTCAGCCTAGGCCTCTGGCAAACCAACAACACGCACTTTGCATATGATGATATCTATGCCGCATCCTGTCATCTGTAACATCGATGCAGGGACAGGCTAACATGGTGCTGATGCACAGGGTGACTGCACAACAGAATAAAAATGGAATGCTGTGTATCATGTTGTCAGCATTAAAGTGAAATGCTAATATTTTAGAAGGTGTACCTGTGCAGCCATAATGCATTATAGCTGTTATTAATAATGTTGTATTGTTTTCACCATTATCTATTCTGATTGTGTTGTGTTTGCCCATGTGCCACATGGCTGATGGGTGTAGTGGTGTCAGCAGGCCTTCTACAGTGGACACCAGTAAGTGTAGTAGGTGGTACACATGACATGGCTGTGTACAACACACAGAGCCTTTGGTTTGGATGCAGTACAGATACAAGACTGTACACATGGAGCTATGTCCTCATGCAGGTAACACATCTATTGCCCATGTAATCCCACCAAGACAGGATAGGCACAACCACACATTGCTATATATGCAGTCTGCAATGTGGATGAAATTGAACATGCTAACAGCAGGGTGTATGTCTCTTTCACCACACTTCTGTGATCCTCACCTCAGTAACATGAGTGTGCCAATGACGGTGGCATAGCCCTACCCTTAGGAGGGTGTGAGGCACTCAACTACTCTGAATGTTGTAAACAACAACTAACAACCTGATAACATACACTGTGCAGTATTATAGACAGCTATGTGGGGGGATAGATGCAACAGTTACTGCATTGATGGCAGATGTGTCCACAACAGCCACACCCAGTAAGTTATAGCAACCCCAGTAGTTCTACACACCTCTACAGTGTGGAGGAGGGCACTAACACATCTATGACTTGTGAACGACTGTATGTCCATGGGATGGCACCTGTGGAATGTTGGCATTTGCCAAGCAGTCCTAGTGGAAATATATTCTGTGAAAGGAGGTAGAACCCTTAATATCTACACACATTCCTACATGTGGGATGGTGTAAAAAAGCCTGCTATGATCTACATAGGCATTGTGCACCTCCTAACCCTCATCTACACCTGTCATGATTGTGTCAAGGAGGTATACCAGGTTCAGGTTGTATTCTGTGCCTTTGACAAGTCCAACATTGGCAGGAACCCATGTGTTAAGATTACCAGTGACATTGGCCATGGGTTCATTGTTGATATGTTCCATGTCCCTGCAGACCAAGGTTATCAGGCTACTGGGTGGTAGTTCCCAGCAGACATGGTGGATTTGTGGTCATCCTTGCCAACACTGGTGAATCCATTGTCAGGTGTAGGCCTGTTGAATCGTATGAGGGATTCCAGCTACTTACTGCACCTGCCCAGGGGATTTGCCCAAGCATGACACTTCACTTGACTGTGCTGCATGATATGTTAGTAATGCCAGCCTGACATCCTACAGGTGGGATTGAGTACTGTTAACATGTACTGCCTTTGTCGTGTAGGGTCCTGGTTATAGGATCTGCTAAGGTTGGTAGTGTATTGCAGGCCAAATGTGTTTGGCTGTGGGTGGTGGGAATACCTATCTATGCCAGATGTATGTTGTTTGGTCTCTCAAACCCATCAATGGTGCATGTGGACATATATGTTGTGGTTATGTTCCCAATTTCATCTACAGATGTATGTCCATATATACCTATATAGATATATATATGTGTTTACGTTTGAAAGGGAGACAATCATTTCTTCGAACGCCCTTTCTGCGAACTGAAAGGACCAATCCTTCATTTCTAATTGCACCACAGTTCAAAACTCAGCAACTCTAAAAGCAGATTTGCAGATTCTCGAACTACAAGTTGGAATACATATCATAATGCTGGGGGGCAAGCCCCCCTGCAATCCCATCTGGGGGTCTGGGCCCCCCACAACCCCCCCTACTTTGATATACTAACTCCAAGTTCACATTACAGTGGGGAAGGGCAAATGTTCCCCATCCCCCACTATAGTGCCATCTGCACCCAAATTGCCGAATCTGCAATGAGCGAATGCATAGTGACATTCGCTCATTGCACATTCGATGCATTTATTGCAAGATTGTGCAATGTTGAAAACATACTATCGGCCTACCAGCTTTCAGAGACTTGATTTTCTCCCTTTGAAACGTGAACCATATATTTGCTTACATATATGTAGTTTTAGTGCTGTATATATGTGGACATATGGATGTATACATATACATCTATAGATGTATGAGTATCTATGTATATATGTATATATTGGCATATATATATATATATATATATATATATATATATATATATATATATATACATATATATATATATATATATATATATATATATATATATATATATATTTATATATATATATATGTATATATTTCTATAGCTATATCTACATAAATTTAGATATGTTATATCCATTTAAATATGAATATACACACACACACATACATCTACATGGTGGAATACATTCCCTGTAGTGTTGAATACCTAGGCTAGATGATATGTATGTGAAAACATCATGATTATGCATATCTGCCATGGCTTAGTGTTAAATCACTTTGTGTATGGTGTGCAGGGTCCTAGTTTTGAACCTTGCAGGAGCTGTTTATTTTGTTGCTGGGCAGAACATGGCCCATTGGATACAAAGTGATTAAGGCACTTTAAAGCAGTTGTAAGTGGGTTTGTGTGGGTTTGCGCGACAGTAAGCACTCCTAACCTCCGCTTACGTTTTCATACACTCAGCTTCTAAATTGCTTAACCTGTGTAGGCAATGCTTAGCTCCGCGCAAACCTCTGCAAATCTGCTTACAACTGATTTAAAGTGCCTTCATTGCTGTGTTCTGCCCAGCAACAAAATGAACAGCTCTTGCAAGGCTCAAACCAAGAATCCTGCACACCCTAGACAAGGTAATATACCCCTCAGCCATGACAGATACACAGAAATTCAATGTTTTCAGAAACATATCATCCAGTCCTGGGATGCAACAGTACAGAGAATGTATGCCAACACCTAGATGTCTGTGTGTGTAACTATATTAAAATCTAAACAGATTCTATATATATATATATATATATATATTTTTTTTTTTTCTAACTCTATATACATATATATCACTATATATGCACATATATAAATACATACATATGCCTAAATTGACACATATATGTGTGTACACCTATATGTCTACTTATACACAGCATGTTGCATATGTGTACGCATATATATATATATATATCTATGCAAGTATATGCAGACATAGTTATATATATGTTATTAGATATATATATCTATATAGATATATATGGTCATACATCTGTAGATAGCAATGGCAGATTAACAAATACACATATGTCCACATGCACCATTAATGGGTTTGAGAGGCCCCACACACTATACGTCTTGAATGAATAGGCATCCCCCCACAGCCAAACACGTGTGCCCTGCAATACACTACCAAGTACAGTCTGCCTCCCATAGGACATGTAATATGTGGAAGCCATCAACATCCCCAGTATACAGATACACAGACACAGATATGCAGATACAGATTATATATATATATATATATATATATATATATATATATATATATATATATATATACATGTGACTACACATACACATGCAGATATATGTACAGTAAGATACATATGTAGAAAGTGCACACAATATGAAACAGCCACTATGCCTACAGTTAACACCTGAACAACTGGATACTGTATGGGCCACCCATACAAATGTCATTCGTTGCCTGCAACATATATCCATAGAAAGGTCATAGGAAAGACACTACACACGGGTTTGCAGAAATGGGAATCCTTTTAATTGTGTACTATAACAGTTCTATATGCCATGTCATATAGCTGTTCAGATACGGACAACCATATAAACAGACTACTGCAACTGTGAAACAGTTACACTAATACAGTAGTCTGGAAAGGTTCACAACTGTTGCTGTCCAGGCCAAGCCCTTCAAATTGTACAATACTGAAGACAGACTGGGCCACAGGATACCAAACAATCAACAGTATGCACTGCAGGTGTGTAGTTCAGCAGCCTCTATCTACACTGTGTACAAATTTAGGAGGTAAAGATGTTTTCTGATCACATGGGTTGTAACTGGTACATAACAGGGCATAACTGACACCATCATAAGCACACCGACAAACAGAACAGTCTGTATGGCACGAGGCAGTAGACTTCCAGTACCCCAATTCATGTAAGTAATGTCAATATAGGTGAAGTATACAGTACTGTACATCCAGATACCTTGTGGCAGCTCACCCCTGATACACCCAAATTTTGTAACAGCCTAGGTCATTTATGGTGCTCCCCATCTCGACTCAATAATACAGGCCCATATACCACTGTTATATACACTGGCCTCTGGAGTGCATAAGGGCACACATGTATTGTGTAGGTGATGCCCACACATATATGTGCCCAGCCTCACTGTATGTGTGGGGGATACAACAGCAGTGGACTAATGGCAGCAATGGCAGTGTGATATACTCACAACCCACTACAGAACAACCCCCAACAGCATGACAAATGTGCAAAGCTTGGTATGTAGCTGGAGAACAGAGGCTGGAACACAGGCACATATGTGGAACACTGTTGCCATACACTAAGCAAGGTGCTGGTATTACAGAATAGTCTGCAACGTACCCTTAGTCAGGGAATTGAGGTTATAAACAGAAATGGATGTAGCCATGTACTGATAGCACGCAGCACACAAACTGCCAGTGTAATATCTGACACAGGACCTGTGTGATGGATGGACAAAACATGATAGGCATACCTCTGTCCAGCAAGAGGATAGGCACACAGTAAAGAGCTATGCAGACAGACTGCATTCCAAGGTAGACTGGTATGTACACACACACACGCTGTATTAGGCCTTACAATATGGACGTAGACAGCCATGTAGATGGGTATAACACATAATGACTGGTATACATTTGCCACCATAGGTTTTGGATTCACACACTCCTGTCTGGCCTGACATATAATGACAGCTCGTACAGGGGTGCCATGGACACATACTACCCACTAGATATTGACATACATCTTTACAGCATCCCACTGCTCTGTCTGACATACATGACTTTTAAGGGTGGCCCAGCAGCAGTACATCTGGCAAGTATCTGCACATGACATCTCACTGGGTAAGTACACTAAGCTGCTAGGCATGTAACAATGCATTGTGCAGGCTACAGGCAAACTGGCTCAACACTGGCCTACATCTCGTATGGGAGAATGCACATGTACCTGCATATATAGCAGGCTCAATAGCCATGTCACAGCAGAGGGTAAGATACACCTGTGTGAAAGTGCATAACCACAACCAATGTGAACACAGCCACAGCCACATATGGTAACCTAGCATAATATTACAGTATATGGACTATCTGTTCTACACCATCCTCATATGTGCCACTCACAGAATGACCCTACATATACTGGGCTGCTACACAGTTTGGTCTGATGGCTGTCTGTGATATGGAACATGTGTGTGTATCGCCCTACAAACATGTACGGAAAAATGGTACCATACAGTGGGGCAGCATGTAACATCACATAGAAGGGGAGCTAGAACAATGACATCTACCACAGTCTATACACAGGCTAAAGTACATATTAACAATACACACACTGCCAACATTCACCATCACTACACAGACCTCAGTACTGTACAAACATCCACAGAATGTCCAGGTTATGTCACGAAATATAACCCCTACTGTACATGACATGTCTAGCAATCTGATGTATCACTGGCTTTTTATCAGATATGATGACACTATTTATGGTGTACAGCACATATTCACCACTTCATGCATGACATATGTACAAAGGTTGACAGAGGTGTGGCTGACAGCACATACACAGGGCCAGTATAGACATGTTGCTGTGATAACCTCATAAATTTACCATTGTAATGGGGTTTGTTACAACATATATCCTATGAGGGATATGAAGTCAGTAACTGTCATGGCCTTCATCATCTGCAGACTGCAATCCTCAGACTACCTTCGGCATTCCACAGATAGATGCACCGTGGGTAACACATGAAACCAAAGGCACAACACTGCCCATTCCTCATATCCATGGAACTGACATGGCAGGTATTGCAACATGTACAACAGGCATATCCAGACAAACACTGTTAAACCAACATTACTCCAAATGCAATATAGCAGCACTTACAGTCTGCAGTCAGGTCAGGCACATCCCCCTCCTGTTTGTTGCCCTCTTTCCGCAGTGTATGTTGTTAGAGGTAAATCCCCAATCCTTCTGAGATGCTGCTTGCCAAACAACAGATTTAGTTCCTGCTCACAGTGACTGAAAAGGGCCAACACCAACATGATGTTCCTAGGTATTGGAGTGTGTTTCAATGCAATTGGCTATGGGAATGTTACCACAGCTGTTCCACATGCAATCAGCTAAGGGGGGGGGGGCTGCAATTCAGTCAGAGGCCATCAGCTGATCATGAGCATCACTTAAAATACACATGCTGCTGCCTAAGCAAAGCAGGTGTGGGTCTCCACATCCATCAGAGAGGGAGTGGGGGAGGCAGACAGAGGCAAATACATGTCAGGGAGGGGTGGGAGAGTAAAGCTTAAGCATGTTTGTGTCACACACATACCAGCACAGGGTATCAAACTCCCGAAAACTATGTAGTGCTATCACAGTTTGATGCAGTTATTGGATGCGCCACATGGGTTACCTGCTGTGGAGCACTCAGAACATATATTTGATAGTGAGTGACATCTGCAACAGGGATATGGTAGATATACAGTAGGTGACGTACACGTGCCTTTCTGCATGAACAGGTGCCAGCGTCAACACAGGCACACTCACACAGGGATGCACACACATTGACACACTTGGCAGGGCCAGGAGTGCAACTCATCACTAGTGGGATTGCCACAACACATCCCTGTGCAGGTATCACATGCACCACATGGGTCATACTGAGGTCATATGGGCAAAGAGTATGAGGAGGTGTCAGACATCAGACAGCAAACTTCATTATGCCCTGGGGGGTTGTAGTGAGTGTGGATGTGGACATACACACCATATAACACACACAAAAACACACAGGGTGCCAGTTCTGACATGCATGGGTGCATGTCTGCATGGGTGTGAGGTGGTCAACTGTGCCAGCAGGCTGTACAAGTGTAGGTGATGGGTATACCTTGGCATCAGGCCACATGACAATGGTCTGCATTCTGGCTCAAGCCTGTAGTTTCTGCATTTGCCCACACAGGTGGGTATTAAATCCCACATCCAGTCACCTGGTGACTACTGTGTGTGGCCAATGCTGTGCAACACTTGCCATGTATGTGTTCCTTAGTCCATGCCATGGATGGTGTCTGGGATGTGCACACCTCCCACATGCATGTACAGTGACATGGTGAACTGTATCTGGGGTGTCTGGCCCATGTTGTGAACACAGATTATCATCAGATGTGCCAGTGTTGCCCACCTGTGGCAGGAACTGGTAATGGGCAGCAGGTTTACCCTGCACCTACATTGATAGCATGTTAACAGCATTCCCTGATGTCAGTGTCATCTGTCCATACAGGGCATGTTGTCAGGCATGGTATGTCCATTGTGAGTCACATGTAAAGGCACCACAGGTGGTGCAGGTGTCCATTGGGGAACATGGTGGAGGTGAACTTTCTGCAGGTACGTGAATATTGGACAGATAGGCAGGGTGACATGCACTCTGTAGCTCATTGCTATCACTGCATAGTTACTATCAGCGGCTAATATGCAGTGTACTACCCACATATTGGCTGTTGCCTAGGCATGTGTGTGCATATGACACATGGGTTGATTTTATGCTCTGGGTAATAGTGGGGTTGCTAAGTGTGATTGGCTGGCCTTGATGTCACATGTATGGGTATGGCTTTGCACACCAGCCTCTACGCTAATTTACATCTGTTATCCCTGTATGGTTGACATTGTGATATATAGTAGGGTCACCATAAAACAAATAAGCAAAATCCTTTCCATATTGCCCACACACTCACAACCACCTCTACACAGAATACGAGCTACACACACACACACACACACACACACACACACACACACACACACACACCTGTCATGTCTGGGAGTAGAATCCCTACATAACTAGTTTATTGCATGACAGCACTACGCAGTTATAGTACACGTCATGGACATTACTGGAGTACCTTTTCCCCAAAGGTGTATTTCACAATGAAGGTCATCAGCAGGATTACCAAACTAGGGTATTTCATCTGTACTGCGAGTGACTAGCCTAAAATGCATTGCTCCCTATACAGACAGTGAGACACACACAAAACATCCACAACTGACATGTGTGGGTATAGAACCCCTGTCCAGGGCCTATATCACACTACAGCATGGAACAGTTATAGGTTGCACCTCAGGAAATACGAAATAACTTTTTCCTCAAAGTTGTATTTCACAGTGAATGACATCAGCAGAATTGCCAAAGTAGGGCATTTGAAATGTACTGCGAGTGAGTAGACTATAATGCATTGCTCCATACACAAAACATCCAGAACTGCCATGGGTGGAGATGGAACCCTACCACATTTCTAAATCACACTACAGCAGTACGCAGTTACAAGGCACGGTACAGAGATTACTGAGCTACAACCACCTTCCCAGAGGTGTATTTCTAGGTGGGTGACATTGGCAGCCTTGCCAAAGTTGAGTATATGAATTCTAAGGAGTGTGAGTACCCTAAAAAGCATTGTTCTCTACTCAGTCGGAGACAGAGACACACAGATTCACACACACAGTTGTTCAAGTCTGGGGTTGGAACATCTATCTAACTACATTATCACACTACAGCAGTATGCAGTTACAGGACACACTACGGAGATTACTGGGCTATACCCTTTCCAGAGGTGTATATCTAGGTGAGTGACATTAGCAGCCTTGCCAAAGCTGAGTATATGAATTGTATGGAGTGTGAGTAGCCTCAAAAGGCATTGCTTTCTACTCAGTCAGACACACACACACACACACACACACACACACACACACACACACACACACACACACACACACACACACAAAAACAGCTTCCAAGTCTGGGGTTAGAACACCTACCTAACAACTTTATCACACTACAGCAGTATGCAGTTACAGGACACACTACAGAAATTACTGTGTTATGACTTTCCCAGAGGTGTATTTCTAGGTGAGTGATATCAGCAGCCTTGCCAAAGTTGAGTATATGATTTGTATGGAGTGTGAGTAGCCTAAAAAGTATTGCTCTCTACTCAGTCAGACACACACATTCACAGTTGCTAAGTCTGAGATTAGAACACCTACCTAACTACTTTATCACACTACAGCAGTACACAGTGACAGGATGCACTACGGAGATTACTGGGCTATAATTTTCCCAGAGGTCTATTTATAGGTGAGTGACATCAGCAGCCTTGCCAAAGTTGAGTATATGAATTGTATGGAGTGTAAGTAGCCTAAAAAGCATTGCTCTCTACTCACTCAAACACACAGATTCACACACAAACAGTTTCCAGGTCTGGGGTTAGAACACCTACCTAACTACTTTATCACACTACAGCAGTATGCAGTTACAGGACACACTACAGAGATTACTGGGCTATGACTTTACCAGAGGTGTATTTCTAGGTGAGTGACATCAGCAGACTTGCCAAAGTTGAGTATATGAATTGTACGGAGTGTGAGTAGCCTAAAAAGCATTTGTCTCTAAACAGTCAGAGACAGACAGACACGCAGACAAACACACACTCACGCAATTCCCAAGTCTGAGGTTAGAACTACTACCTAACTATTTTATCACTACCACAGTACACAATTATGGGATGTGCCATGGAGATTACTGAACGACAGCTCTCCCAAAGGTCTATTTCACACTGGATGACCTCAGTAGGCTTGTCATAATGCTGCTATGGGGAAGGTGGTGTGTGCATGGGCCATAACCCATTCATGTAGGGGTTGGCATGCCACATGCGGGCATACATAGGGTCATATGTCACAGGTACGTGTATAAAGTTACTAGATGACTACGTCCTTGTACAGTCATGTTGCACAGCTGGCACGTGTACCACATAGTCTGTCATGCTGACAGATACTGGTGGCTAGTATCTGCAGTGAGTGACATCTGCACCTCATGTGTTTGGGGTCCTTTGGCTGTGTGCTGGGTGGGACAGGCCTGGATGGCTCCTTATCATGGTCACCCTCTTCCACACATCTATGTCCATCTTCCTTTGGCTTATTATAATGTGTTGTCCTTACATATATGTCTGTATTCCTATCCACTGTGTGTGCAAGGTAGGAGTGGGGCATACTGACATGTGCCTGCACTAAGAATTGCAATTGCCAGATATGTCTGGTCCATTGGTGTTTGCAGACATGGCCTTCATGTGTTTAAGTGTATGAGCATGCCCAGTATGGCCATCTGTATTGCATGTGTGGATCAAGTCCAGGTAGTTTGTACTGCGATGCTGAACTTTGTGTTGCATACTGACAGGTAACATGCTGTGTCTGCAGGGTATCCATCGGTCATTTGGCATTGACTGCTGCTACATTTCTGCATAACGGGGGGGGGACACCTGACTGTTTCTACATTTTTACACAGGAGTGGGGGAAGCACACCTGACTGTTACTATAAGTGTACGTAGGATGGGGGGGACACACTTGACACTTGAACACATTTACTAGGACTGTACTCGTATGTCGGGTACTCCATTTCAGTCTGTAGTCTTAGCTATCATGCTGGCTAGAGGCATACCAGTGTACTACAGATCTTAGCTTTAATTACCTATGTATTAATTTCTGACTTCCTAGCCTTCACAACTTACATCCAACTGCCTGGCCTGCTGTAGTCTGCCTGTGTAGGCCTGGGGAAGGGGTTACCCATAGGGCTCATTCAGAGGCCATAGTACAGCATTTGTTTGTGTTTGTCTACACCTATCCTGCTGGCTGTAACTGTTGTTGGGTATGTGGTCCTCCCCAACTGGCATGTGTGAGTTACTTACCTTGTGGGTGTCCCAGTATTGAGGGTGGTGCTGCAGGGCTGCCTGTGTCAGATGCACATAGTACACTCCCTATACATGGTTGAGTGCAGGTAGTGTCATGTTTGGCATCCCTTTTACTATATGTGTGAGTCAGGGAGAGGTGTCATTCCCAGGGTCCCTACTGTGTCAGTGCATGTGCTATGCGTTCCCTCTTTGCCAAGGCCAGGGCATGCTGGACACACCTCCTTCTGCCTACTGGGGCAGGCTCAAGTTGTTCCTCTTCTGAGTCACTCTGTGCCTGTGCAGGCCTTGGCAATAGTGGGGGGCTGTGTGGCCCTGCCCCATGCTGTTCCTGCTGCAGCTGTTTCCACAGGATCATATTTTGTAACATGGCACATACAAGGACAATTTGGGTACATGTTGTTGGTGAGTACTGCAAGGCTCCACCAGTTTCCACAGGATCATATTTTGTAACATGGCACATACAAGGACAATTTGGGTACATGTTGTTGGTGAGTACTGCAAGGCTCCACCAGATGTGTCCATGCACCGGAACCATGACTTTAGCATCCCAAACACATGCTCTATTATGATTTGTGTTTGTGTGTGTGCCTCATTGTGGAGTTCTTGTTCGTGTGTGTGTGCATTTCTGATGGGTGTCATCAGCCATGGCTCCAGTGCATATCCAGCATCCCCCACTAGGTGACCATGTGGGATGTCCCCATTGGCAATTCTCTGGTACAGCTGCATCAGATGCCAGATGTGGGAATCGTGGTAGCTTCCAGGGTAGCCAGCACACACATTCATTATTATGCCGTGGGCATCGCACATGATCTGGCAGCTGATGGAGGGGAAGCTCTTGTGGTTGATGTAGACCCTACCCAGCCCACCATGTGGTGCTTTGATGCATATGTGCGTGCAGTCTATTGCACCCACTACCTCATGGTATTCTGCTATTTGGTGGAAGAGACGCATATTGCTGGCCAACACCTCACGGGTGATGGGGGAAATATACGTGGTCACCGACATCTGCTGACATGGCTTCCAGGAACTGGTGGAGTATCCTGGATGCTGATGCCTGTGAAATCCCCATCATATCTCCAGTTAGCCTTTGGAAGGTACCTGTAGCTAGTATTCTTAGTCCTACACATACCATGGTATCCACTGGGATGGGTTCCCCTCTGTAATTTCTGTGTGTGAGGTGTGGCCGGCACAGCTCAACAATTTGCTGTAGGAGGTCCCTGTCCACCCTATAGCGCTCCAATATCTCCAGCTCATGTAGCCCTTGGTAGGTTACCCTGGGTCTGTTCACTCTTCTTGCTGGTTTATGATAGCAAAAAGCAGCCCCTAACATTTTTTCTCTTGCTTTTGTTTTGTAAAATTTCCCCATTCGTATACACTGAATACTAACTGAGTACATTTCTGCAGACTGCACTTGTCCTGTATGGACAGTTGCCAGCTTCCTGGATCACAAATTACCCTCATTTGCATGGTTTACACTTGCAAATGAGGGTAATTTGCATACAGGAGCTTGGTCCGTGTAGGATTATTCTAAGAGCTCACGTGCACATCCCGGGAGCTCGTTCCTAGATCTCACGTTGGCCATATTGCTGAAAATAGCTTATAGACTAATCTTGCATGCAATAAAGGGCTTCATAAATCCGGGGGAATATGTTTTATTTTTTGGACATTGGGCAAGTTTCACTGCACCCATCTTGGTGGTGACTTCACTCCAACATTTCTGTTAACTACATTCATCAATTCCTTAGTCACACAAGTGCATATATATAGAAGAAGAACCAGAATATATGGTGACATTAGATGTAAGTTCTCTATTTACCTCCATACCAAATGACATTGGCATAGAATACATGAGACTCTATTTAATAGAAAGAGAGATGCCCAGAGAATTGATAATAAGATGTGCCATGTTGATGGAAATAATATTAAAAAACAACATTTTTGTATATAATGAACAATATTATATACAAAAGAGGGGAGTAGCTATAGGCACTCCCTGTGCCAACTCTTATGCCAACATAGTCATGGCATATTGGGAGTATACATACATTATTAGAACCATGTATTTTGACAATAACATTCAATTCTATAAATGTTTTGTAGATGACATCTATTTCATTTGGAAAGGAAATATTGAGACGCTTAAACCTTTTATTAAATACATAAATGGGATGACTGAGTTTCTATCCTTCATAGGAAAATGGTCTAAGGACCAGATAGAGTTCCTAGATGCACTGTTACAGAGAGAAGGGCAACATATAGAAACACAGTTATATAGAAAAGAATGTAGGAAGAACACATAACTGCATCACACCAGTATGCATCCCTCTCATATATATAAAAACATAGATAAGGGTCAAATGTTGAGAGCATCTAGACTCACAAGTAACAATAATAGATTTAATAGTACTATAAACATGTTACAGAATGAATTTGAGGAAAGAGGATATAAACGAAATGAGATAGTGAGTTTGAGACAAGGAAACAATATGAGAAGGGATACCACAGGGAAGCCATTTATACACAAAAGAAACAATGAAGACAATATTCAAGTAGAAACAAGTAACAGAGAGAGGTTAAACAGAATAGTTATACCATACACTAATAATAATGAGAGGATTAGAGAAGTAAGAACAAGTAACAGAGAGAGGTTAAACAGAATAGTTATACCATACACTAATAATAATGAGAGGATTAGAGAAGTAAGAACAAGTAACAGAGAGAGGTTAAACAGAATAGTCATACCATACACTAATAATAATGAGAGGATTAGAGAAGTAAGAACAAGTAACAGAGAGAGGTTAAACAGAATAGTCATACCATACACTAATAATAATGAGAGGATTAGAGAAGTAAGAACAAGTAACAGAGAGAGGTTAAACAGAATAGTTATACCATACACTAATAATAATGAGAGGATTAGAGAAGTAAGAACAAGTAACAGAGAGAGGTTAAACAGAATAGTCATACCATACACTAATAATAATGAGAGGATTAGAGAAGTAAGAACAAGTAACAGAGAGAGGTTAAACAGAATAGTTATACCGTACACTAATAATAATGAGAGGATTAGAGAAGTAAGAACATGTAACAGAGAGAGGTTAAACAGAATAGTTATACCGTACACTAATAATAATGAGAGGATTAGAGAAGTAAGAACAAGTAACAGAGAGAGGTTAAACAGAATAGTTATACCGTACACTAATAATAATGAGAGGATTAGAGAAGTAAGAACAAGTAACAGAGAGAGGTTAAACAGAATAGTTATACCATACACTAATAATAATGAGAGGATTAGAGAAGTAAGAACAAGTAACAGAGAGAGGTTAAACAGAATAGTCATACCATACACTAATAATAATGAGAGGATTAGAGAAGTAAGAACAAGTAACAGAGAGAGGTTAAACAGAATAGTTATACCATACACTAATAATAATGAGAGGATTAGAGAAGTAAGAACATGTAACAGAGAGAGGTTAAACAGAATAGTTATACCATACACTAATAATAATGAGAGGATTAGGGAAGTAAGAACAAGTAACACAGAGAGGTTAAACAGAATAGTTATACCATACACTAATAATAATGAGAGGATTAGAGAAGTAAGAACAAGTAACAGAGAGAGGTTAAACAGAATAGTCATACCATACACTAATAATAATGAGAGGATTAGAGAAGTAAGAACAAGTAACAGAGAGAGGTTAAACAGAATAGTTATACCATACACTAATAATAATGAGAGGATTAGAGAAGTAAGAATATGTAACAGAGAGAGGTTAAACAGAATAGTTATACCATACACTAATAATAATGAGATGATTAGAGAAGTAAGAACAAGTAACAGAGAGAGGTTAAACAGAATAGTTATACCATACACTAATAATAATGAGAGGATTAGAGAAGTAAGAACAAGTAACAGAGAGAGGTTAAACAGAATAGTTATACCATACACTAATAATAATGAGAGGATTAGAGAAGTCTTCCTAAGAAATTGGAATATTCTTACCATCGATACAAAGATAGAACAAATAGTAGGACCAAGGCCGAACTACACATATAGGAATACAAAAAACTTGAAAAGATTATTATGCTATGAAAATATTAAACCGAAAACAGATATCTCTGACAGGAAAGGTACCTTTTCATGCAGGTCATGTAATAAATGCAGTTACATGTCTGGTCGAAATTATTTCCTACACCCCATTACAGGGTGGAGATATAATTTCAATTTTTATGCAGACTGTAAGAGTAGAGATGTGATATATATAGCTACCTGCACATGCAGCAGCTTCTATGCAGGTAAGACCAACAGGACACTACGTGAGAGAGTACGAGAACATATTTATGCAGTCAGCAAACAAGATGAAAGTAACGCCATAGCGAGACATGTTCTTACTTTTGGTACTAAACACAGTTTTAAATTTACAGTAGCAGAGATAGTAGAGAGGAATAGTAGGTTAGGAAATTATAGAAATTACATGGAACAAAGAGAAGCCAGGTGGATCATGAGGTTACAGGCAGATAAATCAATGGGCCTGAATGATAGAGTTTCCCTTAAGCCATTTCTAGAAGCTAGGGACTTTCAACACTAGATCTAAGTCTGCTATAATATTGAATAGTTTTATTCTAAATTTTTTAGTCTGTTTTTATCAGATGAAAGTAAATAAGTATTTAGAATAGTTTAATGTGTATGCATATTTTGTATTTCATATAGTATATGTTTTAGAATACAGTAGTTAGGCATTTGTTAGTCATTTCTATGCATTTAATAGTGAGCAGCATTTGTATATACACACATTTCACATTTCATATTCTTTATAGACTTTTGTATATACATTTAAAGCATAGAAATATTCTATCTCTTTGTATCAGTGAAAAATGAGGTTTGAAATTCCATAGAAGTATTTTTATAGTATTTTATAGTAGTTTTTGAATAACTTGTTTTTTATATATATTATACATTATCAGAGTTTTAAGCACTAGCACTTTATGAGATAATTAATTTTTAATTGAGCATAGATATTGATTGGCTAGATCTCTAATGAGTTCAGGTTTAAATACTAGAGCTTGTTCTTTAGTCAACAGTCTGAAGAAGCATTTGTCATAAATGTGAAAGCGCTTACTGTTTTAACGGGTACCGATCGCTGTTACTTTACATTTGATTAAACGGTTGCTTTTATTTGCCGTGGAGTGTCTTCATTTGGATTATTTGGATCAATAGTATAATTCTCTTAGAATCAGTCAGGAATATAGTGAAACTTAGTTTAGATATTGTTTTTCTTTACTTGTCTGAGCCAGCCCTTCAATGTTATTTTAAATATTCCCTGTGATTTGAACTCTGATGTCACTGTGAATTTATACTTAGTATTTTCTTGTTCTTTTATTATTTATTATTAAATATATTTAAACCTTTCATTGTGGCTGATATTTGTAGATCTTGTATATTTATTTGGCGACATTGTTTGGGCCACTCCTAAATGCTTTGCTCAAACTGCCATTTGGATTAATATTAATTTCACTCAGTAAAATTGGACACCCTTTGTTAAGGATGTTAAAGTAGCTGGCAAGGAGTGATAACTACCTTATAATCTGGGCAAGAGGGGGAATAGCTAATAAACCTGTGCAAGCTTTTCCCAGGTATGTGTGTGTGTGTGTGTGTGTGTGTGTGTGTGTGTGTGTGTGTGTGTGTGTGTGTGTGTGTGTGTGTGTGTGTGTGTGCGTGTGTGCGTGTGTGCGTGTGTGCATGTGTGTGTGTGTGTGAGCTTGTGTGTGCAAAGAGTGTTCATGTCAGCTAACTGGATAGAGACACGAAACACTGGTTGAACAGAGAGAGTGTTGGAGGAAGTGGCTTGGAACCCTGGCTAAGGACTCAGTTCTACAGCTGCGCCAGTGGGGAGTCTTATTGGGGATCTGGAGAAAGATAGAGGAACCAGCCTTGGACTGACTGTAGTCTCGTTGTGCTCTTAAGAGAAACTGAACTTGATGCAGAGAGCTGCATCTGGAAATACTGTGCGTTTCCCTGTTATCCTTCCAGTGAATGACCCCCACTAGTGCCAGTGGTGAGGATTGAGCATTCTTGATTACTTGTCCAATGGTGGGTCATTACATATTGCTTGGCAGTGGTGGGACATCCACATCACATATTGGTTGGCAGTGGTGGGATATCCACATCACATATTGGTTGGCAGTGGTGGGATATCCACATCACATATTGGTTGGCAGTGGTGGGATATCCACATCACATATTGGTTGGCAGTGGTGGGATATCCACATCACATATTGTTTGGCAGTGGTGGGATATCCACATCACATATTGGTGGCAGTGGTGAGATAACCACATCACATATTGATAACTGTGGTGTGGATATTGAACTTCTGTAGCCTGTAATAAATTGTCACTAAAGAAGGTGTTTGTATTCTCAAGCAGCCACATGGTGAGCATTCAGAGTTTTGTATCACAGCAGTTTTATTTTTTTACTTTTTTAGCTGAGTTAGTCAGGGAGAGCAGACAAGGATGTCAGCAGAGGATTATGGCAAGCTGACAAGGAGCCAGTTGGCAGAGATGTGCCAAGCCAAAGGACTGGCGTATGACAACCTGACTAAAGGGGAAATGATTGTAGCCTTAATCACAGCTGCATCACAGACCAGCAACCAGGAAGAGAATCAGACTGGCCCTGGGATGTACATCTCTCAGAAAGTGGACAGTTCAATTTTTCCTCAGAGTACTTAACAATCCATCTGGGGTTAAAGAGACTTGACCTGGAGGCCAAACATTTGGAACTAGAATCAGCAGAGCAAGTGCAATATTTGGAAGCTGAAGAAAAAGAGAAACTGATACATCTGGAAGCCAAAGAAAATGAAAGGCAGTGGCAACATGAAAAGGAGATGCTGATTCTTCAACAGGCTCATGGAGGTAATGGGGAAGGGAATAACTGAACCCCAAAAGCAATAAATGTCAGTAAATTTCTTCCACAATTTAGAGGGTGATAATTTTGATAGTTTTATTCATATGTTTGAAAGGGTATGTAAACAGTATAATGTTGACCAAGGGCTCTGGGTACGGTTCCTAACTTACTCCCCTTACTTCATGGTAAAGCTGTAACTGATGTTTGTAAATTGTCTGATACTGATTGCTTAAATTATAATACAGTTAAAAATTGTTTATTGGAATGTTTTAAGTTAACACCTGAAGCTTATAGAAAAATGTTTTGTGAGCATAGACACGAAGCAGATGGAAGTGTGTGTGATTGTATTGCTGAATTAAGCACTTATTTGCATGGGTGGGCAAGTGGCTGTTGGGTCACCACTTTTGAAGGGTTGGCAGACCTTTTGGTGAGGCAACAAGCCCTTAGCACTTTGCTTGAGGACATGCGAATCTGGTTGGCAGACAGGAAATGCAACTCCACAGACAAGTTGGAGAAAAAAGGAAACCTATACCTAGCAAGTAGGTTATCAGTGCACAGGAAAAGGATACCCAGTGTTGCACATGGGTATAAGGGAACCCAGAGTGGGCAGTCTAAACCACCCCAATGGAGTCTGCTAGTAACAGGTACACAGCCACAATCAAGGGTTATATGTTTTAAATGTAACCAGTGGGGCCATGTACCATATAGATGTCCATGGAGGCAAGGTGGGGAGCAAATGGTGGTGGAGCCAGCAAGTGGGAATGACAGAATAGTAATGGTAAGTTGTCTAGAGACAAAAAAGGCACCAAACTGCCACAAGACATTATAGCCTATCTTAGTACATGAGAAACGGGCCACTGCTAAGAGAAGCACAGCCTCTGACCTAACCATTGTGAAGCCTGCAATGGTTAAAGAGGAGTACTACTTGCTTCGGCAGTCTACTCCAGTCAGAGCTTTAGGAGAGACCACATTCAAAATACCTTTAGGAGGGTGGAAAAGGAAGCAAGCAAGTAGGTGTGTTTGAGGATATCCCTGCAGATGTCCTAATAGGAAATTATTTTGATTATGCAGTACCGTGTGTGCATGCAGTTACATGAAGTCAGGCTTGGAGACAAGCATGTGGGTCTGGTAGCCTGGGGAGACCCAGACAGACCACACACTTGCAGCCAGGACTGATGAGGTGGTTACTTCAGGGAGGGAGCTACCCTGTAGTAGTGAGACTGAAGGTAAGCCACAGCTGCTGGTGGATACTGATGTTCCCATGGATTGAAGTGACTGCAAGGGAAAAGATGAGTAGTAGTACCCAGGCTGACAGTAAGGCACCACTGTCAGAAGATACAAGACATCCTGTGGAAGGGGAGCTTGGAAGGGTTACAAAGAGAGACAGTTGAGACAAGCTCAGCTCTCAGACCCTACATTACAAGGCTTGAGTGAGGTAGTAAGGGAGGTGCCTGGTTCTCAAGGAATAGGTGATTCTGTACACTGGAACAAAAGGTTTATGTATAGAGAATGGACCACTGAGGAAGGGATAGAGGGTGAGAGAATACAGCAGTTGATAGTGCCCAGAGCCTACCATCTGGCACTTCTAACCATAGCCCATGACATTCCCTTTGTAGGTCATATGGGCATAAAGCATACCAAAAGACATGTTATGTAGAACTTTTATTGTTCTGGGATTGCAAGGGATGTAACAGGGTATTGCAGGACCTGTGAGCAGTGCTACAAAATAGGGAAGGCAGGAGACAAGGTCAAAGCTCCTTTGATATCTTTGCTTGTGATTGAGGAGTCATGTCAGAGGGTAACTATGGATATTGTCGGGCCTCTGAGTACCCCAAGTTCCACAGGAAAGAAGTATATACTAGTGCTAGTAGAGTATGTTAGCAGATATCCTGAGGCAGTGGCCCTGTCCTCCATCGAGGCAGAAAAGGTGGCAAATGCTTTGTTAGAGATTTTCAGCAGGGTATGTTTGCCAAGAGAAAAAAAAAACTGACTGGCAGAGGTGCCAGTGGGCTTGCCTGTGGGAGTACTGTAGGGTGAAGCACCTAAATACCACCCCGTACTATCCCCAGACTAATGGCTTTGTGGACAGGTTAAACTGTACACTAAAGACCATGCTATGGGCATTTCCAGACCAGTTTAAGAGAGAGTGGGACAAATATTTGCCCCACATGCTGTTTGCATACAGAGAGGTACCTCACGAATACTCAGGTTTTTTCCCACTTTGAGTTGCTGTATGGGCATTGGGTGAGGGGACCTCTAGATTTGATTCGCAATGAGCGGGAGGGTGAGTGTGACTCCTATAAGGAGTCTATTGTGGCATATGTTCTAAACCTCAGAACAAGGCTCAGGGAACTCATGGGCTTGGCCCAGAAGAACCTGGCAGAAGCCCAATAGCAGAAAATGTCTGGTATGACAGGAATGCTCGAGCCAGAGAGTATGCTGTGAGGCAGCAGGTTATTGTTCTCATTCCTATTAGACACAACAAACTGCAGTCAGCTTGGGAGGGACCATTCAAAGTGATAAGGAAAGTCAGTGCTGTTAACTAGATGGCATAACTGCTAGGTAGGAGGCCCAAATTGTACCATGTTAACATGATGAAACCATACCATGATAGAGAGGCCCTTGTACTAAGTATTTGCAGTAGAAGGCAAGAGGATTCTGAGGGGGACCCATGGCTATAGGGATCCAGTCAGCAAAATCCCAAGTTACTATGTTGAAGCTTAGGGTTGCAGGCATATGATATGACAGGGCAGCACTGCAGTGGAGTTAGCAATGCCAATGCAGATGGGCTCTCAAGACAGGGTATGTGGCAATATATTCCCAGATAGGCTCATTTCTCTCAAGCAATGTTTCTCAAGGGGCACTTGAAAAACTAGCTTGAGTCTTCGAAGGGGGAGAGGTGTGACGAAAGGATGTACGGTCAGCACAGCTAGCTGGAATTTTGTAAATAATTATATGTCATTTGTGATTATCAACTGATTTATACAAGATGCTTGTATTACAAATGTTTAGAACTGCATGCTATGTGTATATCAAACTGATTTATACAGATGTTTGTGTTCAAAAGGTATTTGTAAAGTGCTTGTGCTTGAAATGTATTCACAGTGTGCCATACTGGAGAGAACAGAAATGTACATGCACTATTATAACTGTTTAAATGTATATGTTTTAACAGAAGAAACTGGGAGACAGGAGGTTAACTTCAGTCCAGCAAACTTCAAAACATATCCAAAATTAAATCACTTTATGGGCTAGGCCATAAAGATGCTATCTCACAGGTTTCAATGCAGTCAGAGACACAAAGTCTGTACTAGGAAGCTTTCTGTATTGTCTTTGGGGTGAACTAATTGACACTCAGGAAGACTAGAAGCATTTAGTTGTATTTTGACCTCCAGAAGCTAAACAGGTCTAAGCAATGCTCTTGAGTGTGTATTGTTTTACATGTAAGTGTTAAAATTCTGGCAGTCACTAAGGTTGGTGATACTGTGGGAAACAGAATCAGATGATCAGATGTATGTGATGTCATTCTGTATATAAATAATGTTTTAATATTAGTGGAGACTGATGTCTCAGGAGAATTCTGTATTCTGTCTTGGACCTGACAAAAAGAAGGATCATTCACCACATCATCTGCCTTGCTCTATTCATAGGTTCATAGGTTCATTCTAGGCTATCTGCCCTGGGGCAATTATAAGCCTAGCCCGATTCTGTATGGCTTACGCCACCCCTTGATTTGAGTATACTGTGCCCTTTTTAAGGTTTAGTTTACTGTGCCTCTGTCTAATAGTGACACGGGAGTAATCCCTGGGACAAACCTACGATCTCCCATCCACCTATCGAGATTCTTCTTGAAGAGATTCAGTGAGGTGCTCTGCCTCACATGAACTGGAATTCTATTCCAGAGCGAAGGGAGCCTCTGGGTTATGAACCTGTCCCTCCAGCAAGTTCTATTTATTTCTGTGCTGAGGTTCAAGTCCCTCAAGCGTGTGGCTCTAAGGGATTTAGATTTACTGAGGTGGAGCATGTCCATTAATTCTGGATTTGACATAGCTTTGTATGTCAGGCATAGATCGCCTCGAAGTAGGCGGTATGCAACTGAGTAGAGCTGGTGTTTTTTTAACCGAGCAGCATACGGCATCTGTTTGAGACCCTTGATCCTCTTGGTGAGATACTTTTGGGGTCTTTCTAATTGCTGCAGGTGTCGGGTAAGGTACACCCCAAAAGGGGCAATGTATTTTATGATGGGCCTGATGAGGGATGAATAAAGGGGCACAATTACCTCTCTTGATCTAGATGTGAAACCCTTCGTGATGAGGTGGGCTATGTAGAAGGTCTTTCTAACCACTTTGGCAATGTGGTTTTCAAAGGAGAGATTGCTATCAACTTGGGTCCCCAGGTCCCTAATAACTTTCTCTGTACTTAATGGGTTTCCGCCTATGTGGTAATTTGTGGGCACATTGTTTTTGCCAAAGGGTATGACTATAGATTTTTTGGCATTTAGCTTTAAACCATGGTGCTGGCACCAGTTATCTGTCTCTGTGAGACCTTTTTGAAGGATGTTTGTGTATTAAGTAAGTTATTAGGGAATAGTACAATTCTCTTAGATTTAGTCAGGAATATAGGAAGCTTAGTTTAGATATTGTTTTTCTTTACTTGACTGAGCCTGTCCTCCTATGTTATTTTAAATATTTCCTGAACTCTGATGTCACTGTGAATATATACTTAGTATTTGCTTGTTCTTTTATTATTTATTATTAAATATGTTTAAATATTTCACTGCGGTTGATCTTTGTAGAGATATTTATGTTTTGAGAGTACTTGCATATTTATTTGGTGTGAGGGCCAATTCTAATAGCCTTGCTCTTGGTCAGACTGCCATTTGTATTAATGTTAATTTCACTCAGTAAAATTGGACACCCTTTGTTAAGAGCCTGTGAGTAGCTGCCAAGGGGTTCTGGTGGCAGTGATAACTACCTTATTGTCTTGGCAAGAGGCGGCATAGCTAGTAAAGCTGTGCCAGCCTGTCCCAGGTGTGTGTGTGTGTGTGTGTGTGTGTGTGTGTGTGTGTGTGTGTGTGTGTGTGTGAAAATCAAATCTCAAAGAGTGTGTGTATCAGCTACTTGCACAGGGACATGAAGCAATGGTTGGACAGAGAGAGAGTGTTGGAGGACTTGGCTTGGAACCCTGGCTAAGGACTCAACTCTACAGCTGTGCCACTGGGGAGTCTTATTGGGGATCTGAAGAAAGATAGAGGAATCAGCCCTGGACTGACTGTAGTGTCTGTGTACTCTTAGGGGAAAATGCACTTGGTGCAGAGAGCTGCATCTGGAGATACTGTGTGTGTACCAGTTATCCTCCAAAAGTGAGTATCACTCACTGGTGCCAGTGGGGAGGCTTGAGGCTCTTTTATTACTAGTCCAGTGGTGGCTTCTCACATATTGGTTGGCAGTGGTGGGATATATATATATATATATATATATATATATATATACGTAGATATATTACATTGCATTTGAATTCATTTGCTGGGGTAAAGCACTGATACAGATGAACCAAATTCAGCCTGAATCCTGGAGTAAAGCTTGACACAAACAGGTCATAACCTGAAACACACGCGCACACACACACACACACACACACACACACACACAGACACACACACACACACACACACACACACACACACACACACACACACACACACACACACACACACACACACTATATATATATAGGTGGTGCATCCATTTCAGTAATTTACAGAAACAGACATTCAGGAAATTGATATTTACAGATTATACTGTTACTGAAGTAGATTTAAGTATTCATATTTGTAACTATGGTTTGTTGATTATTGATTATTTCCAAATAAGGTTTATAGTTGTTAGAGAAATATGTAAATTACAGAAGCCCTATAATTATTTATTTATTTATTTATTTATTTTATTTTATTTTATTTTACATTTGTTTACCAAAAAAGTCCGAGGCCTGGGGAGGAAAGCTCCTCAAAGATAAGTACAGCAAATACAGTAAATTCAATACACATGTTAATAAAATACAGTACAGAGTCAAAAAGTTAATAAGGTACAGTTTCAAGGCCAGGAAAGGAGCAAATAGCCAATATACTATAAGGAGCACAGTGTATTACAATAAACAATACAGTTGAAAGGACATTTTGTTCAGTCATTTGGTTACATTCATCAGTGGCTAGTACAGTAAACACACATTGATTAAGAGTATAGAAAGGAGGTGTTGCAAGCTTTCATAGAAGGTTAAGCTATGGTATGATCTAATTAAGTGAAGGTACCCAAGGTCAGAATAATTACAAAACCAAGAACTATGTAAATGGGACAGGAGAATTTTTTTAAAATTATTTTTGTTTTCAGTGGTCCTAATATCTTTGGGGGTGGTATTCCATGCCTTTGCAACAGAAATGGAAAACAAGGAGTCCCCAGAGCTATTTTTGCTTTTGCCTGTCAGCCAGTGCTTTATTGGTGGACCTTAAAAGGCATTTTTTAGAGTAGATATTAAGTAGACCTTGAAAAGCAGGAACTCTATCGGATAATATAGAATCTGGTTGGCTATTGTAAGCTGGTTATATGTGAGCAGGTTGAGTAATTCTAGCCAGGATAGTTGTTTGATTGCTATGCAGTGATGTGTCCTGAAGGGTGAGTCAGTAGCAAACCTAGCTATTTTATTAAAGTCTGCTTTGTTTAGGTTGATGAGTATGGGGGAGGCATAGAGGAGTGTGGATAGTAGGTGGGTTCTTGCTATGGTGGCTTTACTGTAATTGGGGAGGTACTTTTTGCATCTGTATAGGGTTCTGAGTTTTTTTTATGGACTTTCTTTATTGTCTGTGCAATTTACATATCGAATTTCATGTTGTGATCTATGATAAACCCTAGAAGTTTAATTGTATTGGACAAGTGTTATAGGTGTGTTATTAGCTGAGAATATTGTGAATGGTGGTATGGGGTCTAAGGCTCTAGTAGGGTGTAAGGCTCTATTTACAATTGTGGAGCAATTTATCCCTACAGTATTTAATTTCTGGTCTAAGGTAGAAACATCTTTTCAAATGATTTACCCCTAATTAAAATAAATGTTTATATACACATAAGGAATGGATGACAACCTTGCTTGTAACAGGAAAAAACACATACTCCTCATTGAAAATGAACTTCAGCGTCATAAGAAGTATAGACCAATAACGTGCCTTCTGACAATATATAAGTTTCATACTGGAAATGATTCAGTCAGATTTTATAGTCATTTAGAGAAAAATTCGGGTTCATATTATAAGCACGAAAACTGAATCGCGCGAACACGTATTGAGCCAAACATAAAGGGTGAAAGCCCAAAACATCGAATCCCAAACACGGCAAAACCAACAAACAAATACTGTCACTAACTGATGTATGCAGGGGGGCAAGCCCCCCTCCACCCCCCACACCCCCCCACTTAAAAATACCAACTCCAAGATCGCACTCCATTTAAGCAAAGGGAAAAATTCCCTACGGTGGTATCCATTCATACCTTCGATATTGTGAATTTTCGCTCTTTACGTGTCGCTCAATACGTGTTCGCACGGTTCAGTTTTCGTGCCTATAATATGAACCCAAAAATTTAGCTATGGTGTTAGAATTGAAATGTAATAAAGGAAAACCATATGGAGCAAAGGATAACATTTTATTAAATAAATCCATAATACAGAATTGTTAAAAATGGGGAACATAAAATGCCTTAGGTAGATTGAAAAAAAATTTTGAAAAAATTCTGCATTCATGGATTACAAATATCTAAAAATATCTATACTGATAAAGTATATAGTAATCACTTTTAAACAGGGACAAGTCGCTTTACAACTGTCTCATGATAAAGGGTAGCTTAATACTCCCATGGTAAAAATCAAAAAGGGATAGTCCAATGGAATTCTTAGTAAACACTGTTGCTTTCTCTTGCACTTAAACCATTGGGATGTTTACCTAACAGACTAGGCTATGGTTACAGCTTTCCCTCCAAAACTGTACATGCATATTGACATATAATGCACTTTTGTGGATGATTTAAAACTGTATATCTAACTAATGAGCAACTGAATGCATAAGTACACATAGTTAAAGCTTTTTCAGATGATAAAAGAATAACAACTTGCCTTGATAAATGTGCAAAAGTAAAATTTATGGTAGGAAAATTGAAGCATTGAGTAAATATCAGCCTAGGAGAAGAAGGTGATAGACCAGAGCCTTAACAAGGAGTGCATAAACACTTGTTAGTAGATGCAGGGTCAACAATAACATATGAAAAAGTAACACTAAAGCTTAATAAAGAGATACTTTGGAAGAGTGAAGCAAATATTGAAAACAACATTGACATTTAGGTCAAGTTATAAACCAGCTTGTTCCTTCTGTTCTACAGGTTTGACTTGACTGACTGGCCCCATAAAGCATTGATTTAGTTGGGCAAGAAAACAGGAAAAGTGTTTCAAACTGATCAAATGATATATAAAATAAGTATATATCAAAGACTCCATATCCCTTAGTACTCCTTGAAAATTGACTACACACACACACACACACATACACACACACATATATATATATATATATATATATATATATATATATATATATTTGTATATGGCTATAGATAAGCAGTTGTGGGACTGTATATATATTTCTTGACATCATCAGATTCAAATACTGTGAACAGCCACAAGGCCATATCCCTGAATTCTTTCTCCTGCAGGTTTTTGAGGGGAGATCTATGCCTGGCATACAAGGCCTTGCCAGACCCCACTATGATGGACCTCCTGCATATTCACAGAATGAATTCACCAGAATTAAACATTCGAAAGACTTAAACCTTGTTTGTTACATAAATAGGACCTGCTGGAGTGACATGTATGTATCCCAGAGGGGTCCTATTACGTTGTCGAAATACAACAATGTCGAACGCACAGATGAGCGAAACCGGTGGATATCGATGTTCAGATTGTGGGATCGCAGTACAGTGAAGAATGGAATATTTGCCTTTTCCTCACTGTAGTGCGATCTCGGAGTTGGTATATATATATATTTAGCATGAAGTTATGGGAAAGAGTAGTGGAAGCTAGGTTAAGAAGGGAGGTGATGATTAGTGATCAGCAGTATGGTTTCATGCCAGGAAAGAGCACTACAGATGCGATGTTTGCTCTGAGAGTGTTGATGAAGAAGTACAGAGAAGGTCAGAAGGAGTTGCATTGTGTCTTAGTGGATTTAGAGAAAGCATATGACAGGGTGCCTAGAGAGGAGTTGTGGTATTGTATGAGGAAGTCAGGAGTGTCGGAGAAGTATGTAAGAGTGGTACAGGATATGTACGAGGGTAGTGTGACAGCGGTGAGGTCTGCGGTGGGAGTGATGGATGCGTTTAAGGTGGAGGTGGGATTACATCAAGGATCAGCTCTGAGCCCTTTCTTATTTGCAATGGTGATGGACAGATTGACAGATGAGATCAGACAAGAGTCCCTGTGGACTATGATGTTTGCAGATGACATTGTGATCTGTAGTGAGAGTAGGGAACGGGTGGAGGAGACCCTGGAGAGGTGGAGATATGCTCTAGAGAGAAGAGGAATGAAGGTCAGCAGGACTAAGACAGAATATATGTGTGTGAATGAGAGGGAGGACAGAGGAATTGTGAGGATGCAGGGAGTAGAGATGGTGAAGGTGAATGAGTTTAAGTACTTGGGATCAACAGTTCAGAGTAATGGTGAGTGTGGAAGAGATGTGAAGAAGAGAGTACAGGCAAGATGGAGTGGGTGGAGAAGAGTGTCAGGAGTGATTTGTGACAGATGAGTACCAGTAAGAGTGAAAGGGAAGTTCTACAACAGGGTAGTGAGACCAGCTATGTTATACGGGTTGGAGACAGTGGCATTGACAAAAAGGCAGGAGTCAGAGCTTGACATGGCAAAGTTGAAGATGTTAAGATTTGCACTAGGTGTGACGAGGATGGACAGGATTAGGAATAAGTATATTAGAGGGTCAGCCCAGGTTGGAAGGTTTGGAGACAAAGCCAGAGAGGCAAAATTACGTTGGTTTGGACATGTGCTAAGGAGGGATGCAGAGTATATTGGGAAAAAGATGCTAAGGATGAAGCTGCCAGGTAACAGGAAAAGAGGAAGGCCTAAGATAAGGTTTATGGATGTGGTGAGAGAGGACATGCAGGCAGTTGGTGTGACAGAGCAAGATGCAGTGGACAGGAAGAAATGGAAACAGTTGATCTGCTGTGGCGACCCATAACGGGAGCAGCCGAAAGAAGAAGAAGAAGAAGAAGAGGGGGGTGTGGGGGGCACAGCCCCCCACAATAAAAATTTTGATGTTCGGCCCTTTTGCTCTTCTGAGTGTTCGAAATTGTTGCCTTTCGACAACGTAATATGAACCCATCCCAGAGACTGCCCCTTCTCTGGAACTGGCTATCTGTCCATGTAAAGTAGAATTCTTTCCTAACACAATGCATGTGCAATTTAGACAATTAGACTGGGAACAGAAAATTCATCCCTTGTTTGGTACTTATGTCTCTAATTGACACAGGCAGCCTGTAAATGGTTCACCTCCCAGGCCCCTGTTTACATTTATCAAGGATACCAGAACTTGTCAGAAATCTGGGATGCATGGCTGGGCTTAGAAAGGCCCTTGTGGTTGTTAACCTAGTACACACCTATGAAGCTATGACCCTAGAAAGTTGCAAACCATACACAAAACAACTGTAATATGGCATCTTTGCTCAGACTAGTATAAGAATTACTGAAAGGAGCAGTAATGAAAACAAAACCAGTAGTTAGACAAAATACAGATGGCAAGAGAAAGTGCCAAAAAAAAAGAAATAATACAAAAATATGACGAGTAAAAGGAAAAACAAATTGGAAAGCCTAAAATTATAGTGGCAAATATCAAGAACTGTTGGGGCAACAACATCTTGATCAAGATTTGACACAGGAATGGCTAAGAAGAGGTGAATCTAAACTATCTAAAAGATGAATGGTTAATAATGGCAACTCAAGATAAGTGTCAGTTTATAAAGTCCACAGAAAGTTGGAGATACAGACAAATGTAAGTTGTGTAGCCCAGAAGTGGAAACAGTTGCACATTTTGTTGCTGGTGGGATATGCACTATGCTGAGGGCCAATATATTGAAAGACAAAATTATGTGGCAAGACTATTACGTTGGGGATTATGCAAACACAACAATATACATGCAGCTGAGAAGCACAAGAAGCAACAACCACAAACAATATTCAAAACAAAGACGGTCTGATCACATAGTATCACCCAATATCACCAGATAAGAAAATATAAGCAAGAAAACCAGGTATTGTGGACAAAGAAAAAAGGACAAAATTAGCATTAATTATAGAATTTGTAACACCTAGCAATTATAATGGCTTGGCTACTGTGAAATGTAAATTTATAAAATACTAGGATATTCAGGTAGAAATTAGATCAATCTGGATTGAAAACATCCAAATAATTCCTACAGTAGTAGGAGCAATGGGACTAATAAAAAAGAAAGAGGACTCTTGGGAAGCATCAATGATTGAAGCCATATTAATTTCATGTACTTCAATCAGATCTGACTTAAGAATGGAGTCAATTCCTGTCAAGATATTAGAAAACCTAAACATATGTAAAGACTAAAAAAAAAGGAGCAAAATGTATGAACAGATAATTGCATTTTGGGATACGAGAGAGGCAGGAAAAAAAGAGATAGGCAAAGCAGTGTTTGTTTTTTAATAGCACTGTTTAAGTATCAGATTGAAATACAGGTGGATTTCAATCAGGAGCCCAACTGTTTGTTGCCAGATAGTAGGTTAATGCTTAGAACATTGAAACTTAATGAATGGCAGCATCATATCATGGCATTTAGACTCAGAGAAGACTAAGAAAATGACTTATGCATTTACCTAACTTTTTCTCTCTTCTATGAGTTTGTGCACTCTCAGAATTGGTGTGTGTGTGCATGTGTGTGTGTGTGTGTGTGTGTGTGTGTGTGTGTGTGTGTGTGTGTGTGTGTGTGTTTATTTACTTGACATTTGATTACCAGGAAATTCTGAGTGGATAGACACACACACACACACACACACACACACACACACACACACACACACACACACACACACACACACACACACACAAAGACACACACACACATATATAAAGTGGATATAAAAAGTTTACACACCCCTGTTAAAATGTCAAGTTTTTGTGATATACAAAAATGAGACCACAATAAATCATTTCAAAACTTTTCCCATCTTTAATGTGACCTATAACCTATACAATTCAATTGAAAAACAAAAAAATCTGTTAGAGGAAAAAATATAAAAAATAAAAAATGTACGCTACGCTGGTTGCATAAGTGTGCATACCCTTAAACTAATACTTTGTTGTGTGTGCACACCCTTAAACTAATACTTTGTTGAAGAATTTTTTGATTTAATTACAGCATTCAGTCTTCTTGGGTACACACATGCCATCAATTAAAGAGACTCTGATTAACCCCAAATAAATTTCAGCTATCCTAGTAGGATTTTCTTGACATTTACTCAGTTGCCTGCTACAGTAAAAGCCATGGTTCACAGAGAGCTTCCAAAGCATCAAAGGGATCTCATTGTTGAAAGGTATCAGTCAGGAGAAGGGTACAAAAACATTTCCACAGCATTTTATATACCGTGGAACACAGTGAAGACAGTCATCAGAAAGTGGAGAAAATATGGGACAACAGTGATGTTGCAAAGAATTGTACATCCCTCCAAAATTGATGAAAAGACAAGGCAAAAACTGATCAGGGAGACTGTCAAGAGACCTACAGCTACACTGAAGGAGCTGTAGGAATTTCTGGCAAGTACTGGTTGTGTACTACATGTGACAGCAATCTCCCGTATTCTCCATATGTCTGGACTATAGGATAGGGTTGCAAGATGGAAGTCTTTTCTTACACAGAAAAATATCCAGTCCTGGCTAAAATTTGCAAAACAATACATCAAGTCTCCCAAAAGCAAATGGGAAAATGTGTTATGGTCTGATGAGACTAAGGTTGAATGTTCTGACCACAATTCCAAAAGGTTTGGCGCAAAAACAACATTTTGCATCACCAAAAGAGCACCATCCCCATAGTGAAGCATGGTGGTGGCAGTATTTCTTCAGCTAGAACTGGGGCTTTAGTGAAAGTGGAGGGAATTATGAACAGTTCCAAATATCAGTCACTTTTGGCACAAAACCTTCAAGTTTCTGCTAGAAAGATGAAGATGAAGAGGAATTTCACTTTTCAACATGACAATGACCCCAAGCATACATCCAAATCAACAAAAGAATGGCTTCACGAGAAGAAAATTAAAGTTTTGGAATGGCCTAGCCAAGGCCCAGACCTAAATGCAATAGGAAATCTGTGGGGTGACCTGAAGAGGACTATGCACAAGAGATACCCTAGCAATCTGACAGATTTGGAGCACTTTTGCAAGGAAGAGTGGGCAAATATTGCCAAGTCAAGATGTGCCATGCTGATAGACTCCTACCCAAGAAGAATGAATGTTGTAATTAAATCAGAAGTGCTTCAACAAAGTATTAGTTTAAGGGTGTGCACACACAACAAAGTATTAGTTTAAGGGTGTGCACACTTATGCAACCAGCATAGTGTACATTTTTTATTTTTTATATTTATTCCCCTAATAGATTTGTTTTGTTTTTCAATTGAATTGTACAGGTTATAGATCACATTAAAGGTGGGAAAAGTTTTGAAATTATTTATTGTGGTCTTATTTTTTATATCACAAAAACCTATAATTTTAACAATGGTGTGTAAACGTTTTAGACCACTATATATATATATATATATATATATATATATATATATATATATATATGTATATATATATATAGATATATATATAGATAGATATTCAGGAGTGTAAGGAGAAGTTAGTTCCCCAACCCATAAAAACAACCTTGGGAATGTTGCAGTTTTGGTTAATTTCTGAGACAAATCATTGTATGTGGCTTAAAGGAGAAGTAAGAATCTATGCAGGTAATTCTGCAATGTGTAAAGCTTTGGAATTTTGGATTTCCAAGGAGAATTATCTCAAAATTTGTTCTAAATCCTGAATGAGAGTCAACATTTTTTAATTGGTAACTGTTTAAAACCTTGGGATTCCCATTACCAACCCTCAAAATGTGGAGACGGAATGGACAAAAATCTGGATTTGTGTATATTAAGTCCAAGATCACCATGTTTTGGAATATTTTCTTTTCTCTGTGGTATGGCAATCTTGGAATTGATATATATGATTTCAGGGGTGCAGGGTGGCTTATACCCCTGCAAAAAAATGTATAAAGGAAAAGAATTATCATATTTTCTCTTTTGAAGCTGCAGTCTTTTTTTTTCCTATCAGTACTCAGCAATATGATTCTCTAGATTTCAATAGGAAGAAATTTTAAGTAAATAAAAGTGACTGCTAAAGTTAGGAGTAAGAATAGAAGATTTGTGGCCACTATAATGTAACTTGCATGGAATATGTAATGAATGGACATTTGGGGGAAGTAATCTATAACTGTGATTTATATTCAGTGCAGAATGATTTCTTCTTAGGAAGAAAAAAGAATGTATTTTTCGTAGTTTTAACTGACAGACACCCTACAGCTAAGTTTGCTATCTGTTTAACTGGAAGCATTTTGGCTTTGAGATAATAAAGCAGTGATAGTCTAGTCAATGGGAAGAAGGTAGTAAACTTGCAAATACTGTTTGAAGAAATTTTTAATGACTTTAATTTTTTTCTTACAGATAAAATAGATGACAGGCAGACCATACTTGAGTTGAACAAAAAGTATTCCCTTGACAACTGTGTCTTTACTTTCTTGCAAAATGAAATGAGATATCTTCTTTGCCCCAAAAAGTAACTAAAGTTTTGTCTTATTCTGTATAACATTTCTCAGGCTTTTACCTCAGTCTCCATTTGCCTACTGTTAGATTATGAGCAAGTCACACTGTTCTTGGGTCAGTCATGGAAAGGTATGGTTGAGTCTAGTGTGCTTATTTGGTTAACAAATATATAAAATAAAAAAATGTGCTAAAAAAGGGAATATCAGTCTAGCCAAAGACCTAAATATGTAATGAACTGAGCACTTTATAGCTTTTGTTTCTGCATAATGTGTTAATGGGGAAGGTCTGAGGAGATGTTTTATAATAATATGATGTATATGGTGAATTATAAGTTATCAGTAGACAATAATTATTTACACTTTGATAAAGCAGTTGACTCAGTTCTATATTCAGTTATCATACCCATTTCAGTAGAGTGGAATAGAAACTGGTTCATTACACAACAGATCACTGAATAGTTAATGAGTGGGGACTCAATAAGGTAAATATTAGCCAGAAAGTTTACTGTCATGAAAGGTGCGTCCCAGGGATCAGTGCTGAATCCACTGCTTGTACAGCCCTGATTACAGTGGTATTTCATTTTGTTGCAACATAGTCTGCCGGATTCACGATGGCTTGCACGGAGTGTACGAGTAGAGTAAGACTCCATGCAGCCATCATGTCCAACGAGCGATCCAGGAACAGCTTGTAGGGGCATGTAAGAGAGCTCCTAAAACGTCTCCTACACGGACAGGGCTGGGATATGCAAATTACCTCACTTGCAGCCAAAAGGCATGCAAATGAGGTAAATTTGTGATCCAGGAAGCACAAACCTGTCCGAGTAGGAGCCGTGTTAGCTGCAGAAATGTACTCAGTTGACAACTGAGTACTGTTCTGCAAATAGCACAATGGAGCCTTGTCAGCTCCAAATAAAGGTTGCATATGGTTGAAGAAGCATGCCAATGGCCAAATATACGGCCATTGGAAATGTTCCCAGATGCAAAATTAAAATAAAAATACTTTTTTTTTTCGGCGATTTCCGATGTTTAAGTGTAGCGCAGCGCCACGCAAAGGGGCTGCGCTAAAAAAATCATAAAATAAGAAAATAAAAGCCACAAACATGGAATCTATGAAAACTGTTAAATTACAATGTAAGGGAATAGCAGGCTGAAGACAAAATGGCCACCGAGTAGGGCTTGCTAAGGGGAGAAGCCCAGTCTAAGACATGTAACCAAGCATTAGTAGGCAATCCTATGTAAATGAGTGTTAGGATAGTGAATCACACTTTTACATAGCAAATGAGCACAGTCAGTGGAGTGTAGGAGTAGGATATGGGGAGTAGCAGAGTAGGAGATAGGTGAAATCACAAGGGGGGTATGTATGAAAGTAGTGAAGCTCATAGGAGCAGAGTGGCATGTGTCAGCTGTCAGTTAGACATCATGGAAACAGGTGTGTCAACAGGTAGGCCAGGGAAAGCCAAGAAATGTAAGGTGTATACTGTGGATAACACCAAAGTTTCTTGCTGAGCAGGTATGCGCGTGTGTGCGCGCCTGTAAACTCGAGTAAGACAGAGTGGGCACGTGAAAGCTCGAGTGCGCGCGTGTAAGCCGGAGTAATCATGTATAAGGCTGTTTAAAGACCTGCAAGTGCGTTTGCACTGATGTGCACGTGTTTTAACCAGAATAAGCAAGTTTTAGTCTGTCTAAGCATGTGTGCGCGCGTGTGAGCTGCTGTGAGCGTGTTTGCGCTTGTATGAGCATCGCTCCCCCCTGAGGAAACAGAAAGGAAAAAGGAAGCACAACAAATAGTAGGAAGCTACCAGGGAATACTAGTAGAGCTAGCAGGTGAAAACAATCAGAATCAGACAATTACACAGGCAGAACACTAGCCCAGGCCAGCACTTAAAACTCTGCAAATAACAGTGCAGTTTGTTTCTCTCAAGAGACACTGCAACACTGGAGTAAGCTACTAGAAGTGAAAACTGGAAAAGCTTCACTCAGACAAAAAATGCTAGCGGCTGCCATTGCTGTTATAAGGGGACATATGCAACATGCTGAGGGTGGTGGCAATGCAAATGCTGCCAGACAACCCACAGTGAGGAGACGGAGAAGAGTGTACAGGCCCAGGGTCAACTACCAGGGGTTACATGAGCTGGAGATAGCGAAGCGCTATAGAGTGGACAGAGACCTCCTGCAGCAAATTGTTGAGCTGTGCAGGCCACACCTCACACACAGAACCAACAGAGGGGAACCCATCCCAGTGGAAACCAAGGTATGTGTTGGCCTAAGAATACTAGCAACAGGTACCTTCCAGAGACCAACTGGTGATATGATGGGGATATCACAGGCATCAGCATCCAGGGTACTGCACCAGTTCCTGGATGCCATGTCAGCACATGTCGGTGATCATGTATATTTCCCCAATTCCCGTGAGGTATTGGCCAGCAATATGCATCTCTTCCAGCAAATAGCAGAATACCTTGAGGTAGTGGGTGCCATAAACTGCATACATATACGCATCAAAGCACCAGCCGGTGAGCGGGGTAGGGCCTACATTAACCACAAGGGCTTCCCCTCCATCAACTGCCAGGTCATGTATGATGCCCAGGGCATAATAATGAATGTGTGTGCTGGCTGCCCTGGAAGCTACCATGATTCCCATATCTGGCATCTGACTCAGCTGTACCAGACATTTGCCAATGGGGACATGCCACATGGTCATTTAGTGGGGGATGCTGGCTATGCACTGGAGCCGTGGCTGATGACACTCATCAGAAACACACACACACCTGAACAGGAATGCCATAATGAGGCACATGCACAAACACGAAATGTAATTGAGCGTGTGTTTGGGTTGCTCAAGTCACGGTTATGGTGCCTGGACACATCTGGTGGAGCCTTGCAATACTCACCAACTACATGTACCCAAATTGTCATGGTATGTGCTATGCTACATAATATGATTCTGCGAAAACAGCTGCAGCAGGACCAGCATAGGCCTGAGCCAAACAGCCCTCCACCATTGCCAAGGCCATCACAGGCAGAGCGTGACTCGGAGGAGAAACAACCTGAGCCTGCCCCAGTAGGCAGAAGGAGGCGTGCCCAGTATGCCTTGGCCTTGGCAAAGAGGCAACTCATAGCACATACACTGGCTCAATAGGAACCCTGGAAATGATACCTCTCTCTGACTCCCACATATAGTGAAAAGGATGCCTAAGTTGACACAACCTGCTTTCAACATGTGCAGGGAGTGTAGTATGTGCATCCGACATAGGCAGCCCTGCAGCACCACCTGATGCATGATGGCCATGTGTTAAGCAATGTAAGGTAATGCTAAACAGCATTTACCACCATGTACTATATGCAAACTTGATGACCTTGAGTATCATCCTACCCTCACCAAACTTGATGCCACAATATGAAGACAAGATGATCAATTACAACAATTGGCTTAAGTATTGGTGTCAGTGAAAGGGGATACAATGCCTGTCAGCCTGGGATGACATGCTCGACAAGACATGATGCTTCGCTAGGGATGACTTTCACCTGTCACCTGTGGCCTTTTGGATATTGCCAAAGGCACTTGTCACCGCCATAGTGCCTTTTTTAGGTAAGGCTCAAAAGACAAACCCACCTCCATAGGTATCACAAGGGATAAGAAACTAGAAGTAATGCTACTCAATGCCAGAAATCTAAACTGCAAGATGCACGCACTCCAAACTCTCCTCAGCATGGAGAATGTTGATATCTGTGCAGTAACAGAAACCTGGTTCAAGGCTCCCAAGAGCACCCTAGCACTAACAGCTTACACCTCATACCATGCTTTACAGCTGCAAAACATGGAACAAACTACAAAAGGAGGGTGAGTATCAATATTTGTCAAAGATACCCACACCCCCAGGTTGGTGGCACAGCATGAAGCATCAGAGACTATCCATGTGCAACTAACAGTGGGTAAAACTGCCTTCCAGTTCATAGCCACACTTGGAACCACACTTGGCTGACTGGAGAACACATGAAAATATGAAGGTCTCCCCAAACACCATTATATTGGGTGACTTCAACTACCCAAACATAGACTGGGAGCATTACCCTAGCAGTAACACCCTAGCCCAAAGGTTCCTAGAATTTATAAACTCAAATGCTATGGAACAACTTGCTACCACTCCCACAAGAGGGGAAAACATACTGGACCTGATCATCACCAACATGGGGACTCTATGCCCAAGACCAGAAGTGTATCTCTCACTGGTAAGATCAGACCATAGAGTAATCTCACTGGATATTCACATCCCGACCCCAGCCCATGGCCAAAAAACCACAGTGAAAAATTTCACTAAAGCAAATGTCACACTCCTCAAAACTGAGGTGGAATCCTTCACAGCCCCTGTGCCTGTGGAAAATATGGCCCAGACCTCAGAACCCTTTATAAATGCATTCTATGAACACCTTCAGGAATGCATGGATCATGCAATCCCAAATAAAACCAAGATCCAATCCTCCAAAGGCAGGCATCCTGTCTGGTGGACCCCAGCCATAAAAAAACATACAATACAAGGAGGAAGCTACTATATGATAGAGCAAAATCCCAAAAAGGGAAGGCATCTCTGATCAGTATTATTGAAAAACAATGGCCACACATAAAATCGTCTAAGGCCATCATTGAGATAAAAATTGTACAGGACACTAAGGATAATCACAAGGCTTTCTTTAGTTATGGTAGGAACCTGGGTGGGAATTCCCAGATATGCTCAGAATTAGTCCAAAATGACAAACAATACACTAAACCCACAGACATTGCCAACATCCGAGCTGACAGGTTCAGTGCAAACTCCCCCCCCCCTCCCCACCAAAAAGGCAAATATCTATCCCAGCAGAGTGCTGGCCCCCTGACATCTCAGATGCCCAGGTAACAGCCAGCCTCTCCAAAGCAAATCACACAGCATCAATGGGACCAGACAGTGTCCTGGGCTGTGTCCAACATGAACCCCAAGAAGAATTGAACACAAACATAAAACCACTGTTCAGTCTCAGCCTTACCACATGATATGTACCCAAAGAGCAGTGTACAGCAACAGTGGTCCCTCTCCACAAAGGTGGTGCCTCAATGGATACTGCAGAATTGAACACAAACATAAAACCACTGTTCAGTCTCAGCCTTACCACATGATATGTACCCAAAGAGCAGTGTACAGCAACAGTGGTCCCTCTCCACAAAGGTGGTGCCTCAAGGGATACTGCAAACAATTGGCCCAGAAGCCTGACTAGCTTGGTCTGCAAAGCTATGGAAAGGATCATCATGGACATCAGAAATAAAAATATTGGGGACCTACAGACACTGGATCCTACCCAGTTTGGCTTTGTTAAGGGCAGAACCTGCCTCTTAAACCTGGTTGAGTCATTTGAAACAGTCACCAAGGCCATTGATGAGGGGAAGATGGTCCACACAGCCTACCTGGACCTTGCAAAAGCCTTCCATACAATACCCCACTTGGTCATTATAGATAAGCTCACCAGCTTCAATATAAACCCCTATGTCACTAGATGGGTTGCTAACTGGCTCAAGGACAGAACCCACATGGTCAGAAATGCTGGAGCCATGTCAGACCCCAAACCAGCTACAAGTGGCATCCCACAAGGCTCAGTCCTGGGACCTCCCTTGTTTGGTATATATTTCTCGTAGGTACAGGCCAACACAGAAGGACTGTGGCTGAACAAGTTTGCAGATGACTGCAAACTGGGTGCCATAATCGACCCTCCAGCTGACACAAGCATCCTACAAAAGGGCCTCATAGAAACAGACAACTGGTGCCAGAGGCATGTCCTCAAGCTAAACGCAAAAAAGTGTATAGTCATCCCCTTTGGCAAAAACTAAGTGCCCACAAATTACCACATAGGTGGTAACCCATTAAGTATGGAAGAAGTGATAAGGGACCTGGGGACCCAAGTTGATAGCAATCTCTCATTTGACAACCACGTGACCAAAGTGTTTAGAAAAACATTTCATATAGCCCACCTAATCATGAAGGTATTCACATCTAGATCAGGAGAGGTCATCGTGCCTCTTTACTCATCCCTCATCAGGCCCATAATTGAGTACAATGCTCCTTGTGGGATGTACCTTATCAGACACCTGCAGCAGCTGGAAAGACCACAAAAGTACCTCACCAGGAGGATCAAGGGGATCAAACACATGCCATTTGCTGCCCAGTTAAAGAAACTGCAGCTCCACTTAGTGGCATACCGCCTGCCCAAAGGTGATCTGTGCCTGATGTATAAAGCCATGTCCAACCTGGAATCAATGGACATGCTGTACCTTGGAAAATCAGAATCCCATCAAGCTACACACTCAAGAGACCTGAACCTCAGGACTGAAATAAATAGGACATGCTGGAGTGACAGATTCATAACCCAGAGGCTCCCTCCACTTTTGATTAAACTCCCACTCTAGGTTAGCCAGAGTCCCTCATTGACTCTCTTCAAGAGGAATCTGGATGAGTGGATGGGAGATTGTAGGTTTACCCTGGGTATCACTTCTATGTCACTGTTAGACAGAGGCACAGTATACTAACCTTGAAAAATGTCATGGCAAACTCCACTTAAAATGTCTGTTGAAAGCCAAACACACTCCGGCTAGGATTATAAATACCCTAGGGAAGATAGCCTAGTATGAACCTATGAACAGAATCACACACACCAACTAGTACAACTGTGGTCAATGTGGAGTAATGTTTGGCAATGTCCACCCAAGTTGGTGAATACACAGCAATGTTGGACAAGCCTGGTTTAAGTAGGCCATAGCTGAACAAAATGCAACATGCTCATAGTTGCCCAACTGGCCCTTAACCAGTCTGGTCTGCTCAGTATGAACATTTAAAGCAGTGATGGGACTCAAACCCATGATACTGTGCACCATAGTGAAAGTACTGAACCAGTACACCATGACAGTATTGCAGTGTTCAGCCAGTATGAAAGAATGTTGACAAGTCTTTGCAAACTATCCCATGGAAACCCTGCAGGCACAGCACAATCCCTGTTGAGTTATGACACAAAGGAGTCTGGCAGTAAGAACACAACATGACTTCCAACACACACAGTATAAATGTCAATATTGGTCATGTTCACACACAGCCACAAATGTAGTGGACTTCAGATCACAACATATGGAAAGGTCACACTGGGCATGCTCACACACTTGGATAAATGAGACATATGTCAGGCAACAAACCATGGAAAGCCTGAACTGGGCATGCTCACACACTTAGGCCATGTCTGAGTATAGCAGTCGGCCACACATATCTGGCAGTTGTATGTGTTAAGCCAGGAACCTCCCACAATCCAGCAATCTGCCCTGTGCACACAGTTAAATGACAACAGACACATATATTAATATACTGGAACCCTGTCATGATCAAACATGTTATGCAGATACACAAGTTGTTCATAGAAACTGGGAACGCTATGGCAATAAAGACCTGCAAACAGTATCAGCAACAAATATTGTGCATCCCCAACATAAACATAGGTGCAGAGGTTGATGCTAGGCTGTCTGCCCTAGGGAATTCATAAGCCTAGGCAGAGTGTATTTGGCGTCCGCCTCCCCAGTAGAGTAGCCTACTGTGCCTCTGTAAAATAGGTCACAGAAGGCACCCTTTAAGGCTAGTTTGCTGTGCCTCTGTCAAGCAGGGACACAGTGGAGATCCCATGGGTGAATATGCAATTTCCCATCCATGTGGCTGGATTTTGCTGGAAGAGGGTTGGCGAGGGGCTATGTCTAACTTTAATTGGGATTCAATTCCAGAGTGAGGGGAGCCTCTGGGTAATGAATCTGTCCCTGCAGCATGTCCTATTTAGTTTTGTGCTGAGGTTTAAGTCCCTGGAGTGTGTAGGACTAAGGGCCTTGGATGTTATGAGATGGAGCATGTCCATTACTTCTGGGTTTGACATGGCTGTGTACGTCAGGCATAGATTACCTCTGAGTAGGCGTTAAGCAACTGAGTAGAGCTGGAGATCCATTAGTTGAGCTGCATAGGACATCTGTGTGTAGCCCATGATCCTCTTGGGGAGGTACTGTTGTGGACACTGTAGTTGCTGCAGGTGTTGGGTAAGGTACACCCCAAAAGGGCCATTGTAGTCAAACATGGGCCTGATGAGTGACTAATAGAGGGCCACAATGACCTCCCATGATCTACATGCAAACCCCCATGTGATAAGGAGGGCTATATAAAGGTATTTGCAATGACTCTGTCAATGTGATTAGCAAAGGAGAGGTTACGATCTATGTTGGTCCCCAAATTTGTAAATACATTTTCTGTACTTAATGGATTACCACTTATGTGGTGATTTGTGTGCACCTTGTTTTCCCAAAAGGGGATGACTATGCATGTCTTAGCATTTAGCAAGAGGCCATGGCTCTGGCAACAAGCATCCATCTCTGTGAGACCCTTATGGAGGAAGCATGTGTCAGCTGCAGTGTTGCTTATGGCCCCCGGTTAGCAGTCATCTGTGACGTTTGTTAGACATAATCCCCCCGTGTTAGTCTGAACCTCAGAGAAGTACATACCGAACAGGACAGGTCCCACTACTGAGCCCAGTGAGACACCAGTTGTAACTGGTCTGGAATTGGACATGACACCTGCAATTCTGACTATGTGGGTTCCATCCCTGAGGCAGATAGCAACACATCTAGTGATATAGGGGTTGATATTTAAGCTGGTAAGCATATGTATGATGCCTGAGTGGGGTATTGCATTGCAGGCTTCTGCAAGGTACAGGTAGACTGTGTGAACTACCTTGCCCTCATCCATGGCTTCAGTAACCGTTTCAAAGATATGAACTATGTGTAAGAGGCAAGATCTGCCCTTAACAAAGCCGAATTGTGTATGATACACTGTCTGGAGGCTCACAATGTTTTTGATTATGACTTCCATGATAATACGCTCCATAGTTTTTCTACCGCACTAGTCAGGCTTATGGGGTGATAGTTCCTGTGGTCCATTGTGGCACCACCTTTGTGGAGTGGGAGCACTGTATCTGTATGCCATTCTCGGGGTACATATCCTGTAGTAACGCTAAGTTGGAACAGTGACTTAATGTGAGTGTTCAGTTCTACTCAGAGCTCGTGTAGGACACAGCCTGGGACACCGTCCGGTCCCATACATATGCTGTGTTATTTGCTGTGGAGAGGGCACCTTTCACCTGTGCATCTGTGATGTCAGGGAGGTTACATTCATTTGGGATGGGCGTCTGTACCCTTTTGGGGTAAGGGGGGGTGTTTGTGCAGACTCTGTCTGCCAGGGTGCAGGCTATGTCCGTAGGTTTGGCATATTTTGTGCTGTTTTGCAACAATTCAGAGCATATCTGTGTTGTTTCCACACATGTTCCTGACATAATAAAGAAGGCCTTGGGATTATCTGTAGTGTCTGGTCAATTTCACTGTCAAAACGTGCAAGTGATAATTATATGAGGGATTGAAGTGTCTTGCCAATACTGTTCAGAGATGTCCTTCCTCTGTGGGATATTGCTCTGTTATGTAGTAGCTTCCTCCTTCTGTTGTACAGCAGAGCATATCTGTGTTGTTTCCACACATATTCCTGACATAATAAAGAAGGCCTTGAGATTATCTGTAGTGTCTGGTCAATTTCACTGTCAAAACGTGCAAGTGATGATTATATGAGGGATTGAAGTGTCTTGCCAATACTGTTCAGAGATGTCCTCCCTCTGTGGGATATTGCTCTGTTATATAATAGCTTCCTCCTTCTGTTGTACAGCTTATATATGGCCGGGTTCAACCAGACATGTCTCCTGTTTTGGAGGAGTCATGGTTTTATTTGGGATAGCATGATCAATGCATACCTGCAGGTGCTCATACAATGCGTTTCTAAAGGATTCTGCAGATTGGGCTGTATTATCCTCCAGCACGAGGCCTTTGAAGTATTCCACCCCAGTCTTCACAAGTGCAAAGTCTGCTTTTGAGAAATTCTTTACAGTGATTTCCTTGGCTGGGCGTGGGGACAGGATATGGATGTCCAGGGAAAGTTGTTTATGGTCTGATCTTAACAATGAGGGTTCCACCTCTGGTGTGGAACATAGAGTCCCCATGTTGGTTGGTGATGATCAGTTCCAATATGTATTCCCCCTTGTGGGTGTGGTGACTGGTTGTGCCATAACACATGGATTCACAAATTGTAGTGGCTGTAGGGTGATGTTGTTGAGGGCCTGAGTTGTATCCCCAGTCAATATTTGTGTACCTGAAGTCAACCACTATAGTGGTGTGTGTGAAGACCTTCATATCCTACATTGTTCCCAGGAAAGCCGGGTGCAGTTCCTGGGTATGGGGGGGGGGGGTCTGAACTACACACCAAACCAAAAGGCAGTTTTGCACAATGGTAGTTGTAAATGTATGGCCTGTCATGCTTAGTGCAGTGGTACTAAACCAGAGGTGTGTGTATCTGTGATGTATATGGATACACCCCCTACTTGTGTTGTGTGTTACAAGTCCTGTGGTCATGAAGCATGGTATAGAACATAACCTGGCAGTGCCAGTGTGCATATGTGACCCTGAACTAGGCGTCTGTTAATGCACAGATATTGTTATCCCCCATACTGAGGGATAGTAAAAGATGTACATTCCTCTTTGGAAAGACTGATGATGTCAGCACCCTATAAATACAGCAGGAGAAAGGAAATCATCCAGTAATGCAAATAGCGTACTGTGCGAATGCGTCTCTCTCAAGTATCATAACATAGTTAGGTAGGGGTATGAATCCTGCAAATGCTGTGTGTGTGTGTGGGGTGGCAGGGGGGTGTGTATGTATGCAATTCTCTGTGAAAGAAATGGCCTTTTTGAAGACTGGGATAACACACTACAAGATGTACATTCCTCTTTGGAAAAACTGATGATGTCAGCACCCTATAAATACAGCAGGAGAAGGAAAATCATCCAGTAATGCGAATAGCGTACTGTGCTAATGCGTCTTTCTCAAGTATCATAACATAGTTAGGTAGAGGTTTGAATCCTGCAAACTGTGTGTGTGTGTGTGTGTGTGTGTGTGTGTGGTAACAGGGGGGTGTGTATGTATACAATTCTCTGTGAAAGGAATGGACTTTTTGAAGACTGGGATAACACACTAAAAGATGTACATTCCTCTTTGGAAAGACTGATGATGTCAGCACCCTATAACTACAGCAGGAGAAGAGAAATAATCCAGTAATGCGAATAATGGGTGGCAGGGGGTGTGTATGTATGCAGTTCTCTGTGAAAGGAAAGGCCTTTGTGAAGACTGGGATAATGCACTAAAAGATGTACATTCCTCTTTGGAAAGACTGATGATGTCAGCACCCTATAAATACAGCAGGAGAAGAGAAATCCTCCAGTAAAACGAATAGCGCACTGTGCTAATGCGTCTCTCTCAAGTATCATAACATAGTTAGGTAGGTGTTTGAATCCTACAAATGACATGTGTGTGTTTGTCACACAGTTTGTCAATGTGTTGTGTGTTTTGCTTTTATTATTGTATGACATATTATTATAACAGTAATTTCAATGCACACATCAGGTATGTGTGTGCCACATACAGATATGTACCTGTGACCTTTAATAGTTCCTATGTGTGAAGCCTGCCTCATATGATTACAGTTGTTACCTCTGCCAGCATGTGCCGCAGCTTACCAGACCTTAGGCCATACATGTATGTTGGTGACAATGCAGGCTACTGCAGTGACCTGTGTCCTAGGCCAACTATGTGACACACACCCATGAAAGCTTTGATAGATTAATGTGGGTGAGGGTTCATGTCTGGAGTATATGTCAGACATGTTAAAACACAGCAAAGTCTGTGAGTGATGGACATCCAGTGTAGGTGTATGGCAACTGTTGCCGATATGCATACAGACACCGTCTTGCTTAGGTGATACACCGAGAGACTGTAGAATACCTTTGGAAATGTGAATATCACAGGATAGACAAGATAACACTTGTCCACATGTACACACCATTACCCGTTCCACATGATGAGTGCTACCACCTACTTGGTACTGTTGGAATACTATGTTAACTACATGCCGATGACAATGCTACAGTTGCATTACAGCAATACAGCATGGCTTGGACAATAGGTACCTGTCTGTATGATACCCTTGTGGTGGTTAGGTGTGTCATGTGTAGAATGCATTGTAGGCCACTGTATGCATTTGCAGTCGTGGATGGACACATCCGTAGTGTGTTGACATGTATGTGAGACTGCTATATGCCAAAGTGTATTGTTCCCAGGGATGTGTGGGGCTCAGTAAGAATGGCTACTGGTATAGTGTAGTACTGCAGGGATATCACTGACACCAGGTTCCTACATCTGTGTATCAGTTGAGGAGACACCATGTAATGACCACGGAATGTCAAGCTATGTAGGCTGTGTAAAGTACCAGAATGCAGACCATTGACATATGGAAACTGTATCACCCACAGCATACTGTCAAACCATGTCATGTTCCATGCTTACCATGTTTACAAATGTACACCTGCAACTCTGTGCTGCAAACATCACACATGTACTGTCCACACCCCAACACATGCAGGCACAGGTACACACAACAGCTATGTGGCACATGTGCAGACAGTACACTTTGGGAATTAACACTGGTGTATACAAAACTACAATGACAATCATAGTTAATACATCATGCATGCTCGAATATACCCACAACGATATCATTACACTGTACTGTTAACAACATGATATTATTACTACAGTGCTATGTAGTCACCCTATGCATCAGCACCATGCTATCCTGTTCCTGCATCAATGTTATAGATGGCAGGAGGTGGCACAGTTTCATCATATGCACAGGGTGTGTACTTGGTTTGCCAGAGTCTGCCATTGACACATCCAATCGACATGTATGTGTTAGTGAGGGACAACAGTACAACATGGGGAAATGTTGATGCGATGTGTGTGTGTATGTGTTAGCCCTAGGTGTTAGCATTATGTGTGTGTGTATGCTTGCATACAGTTCCACCACATGACTGCCATATACGGGTGTTTGTGGACAGCCACAGACTGTACCTGCCAGGTCATACAGATCACTGTCTCTGGCCACGGACACTGTACCTGTGCCTTGCAGGGGTGCTGCGGACAGTATCAGGTACTAAGCCAGACTGGGTACTGTCATCAGAAGCAGTGGGTTGTTGACTGGACACATGTCCCTGCTGGGACTGTCCAGAGCCACGTGCACATGGTCTTCTAGGACGGTGTAATGACAGCACAGACCCAGCATTGCTGGGACTGGTACTGGCACTATGGGAGCGGCTGCGGGTTTGTTGTCATCCGCAACGACTGCCAGTTGATGATGTTGCTGGCATACGTCCATGTCGACGCCTCAACCATCCTGCACTGTCTTGGCTCCTGGACATGTAGTTGTGGAAGAGATCTAATGTAACAACGTCTATCAATGACCTCGCTGATATTACGGATGGCAGCCGCAACGTCACGCATAGTGTCATTCATAGCAGTGCGATGTGCTCTAAGCTCCCTCAGACCCTGCCTGGTGTACCGTTCCATACGTGCCTGTGCCTGCATTACAGCCCAGAACATAGCTGAGGTTGAAAGACCTCTGTGGGCACGTCTGACAGGGGCAGTACAACCACGGATGCTCCCACGAGAACCCCTGGACATCTGCCTATGTGGTACCATGTCAGCAATCTGGTCATGGCTGCTGTGAGGGGATGCATGTGCCAATGATACCACACTACCCTGGTCAATGCCCACTGTATGCTGTCCCTCAGCTAAGGACATTGGTGACAATGGATGTATCGGCAGGATGACTGTGCACATTGATGGGGTTGACTGCTGTGTAGTGTCGATTGGCTGACCAACGACAGACCCTGTCACACCTCCCTGTGCCATTACACATGTATCATCATTATCACTATCCCCAGCAGTGGCTTCAGGTTCCCTGCTGCACTCCACCAGAGCAACATCAGAACCTGAGAAAGGAAGATAGGAAACATAATTTACAAATGTGTACACGATGTTAGCACACATGCACACAGGCGCACATGCACACATGCACACATGCACACATGCACACAGGCGTACATGCACACATGCACACAGGCGCACATGCACACATGCGCACATGCACACAGGCAACCAGGCGCACAGGCACACAGGTGCACAGGCGCACAGGCACACAGGCACACATGCACACAGGCGCGCATGCACACAGGCACACAGGCACACATGCACACATGCACACAGGCGCACAGGAGCACATGCACACAGGCGCATGTGCACACATGCACTCAAGCACACAGGCACACAGGCGCACATGCACACATGCACACAAGCACACAGGCACACAGGCACACTCCTCAGTACAGCAGATACAAACACAGACACACCTGCAATCCAACACATACACAATACTGTTTGAGGGTGGGTGACAGTATCACAAGGAAAAACATCACTGCACACGTGTCAGCATGCAGATTATGTGTTGCACAGGAACATGCAGTGCAAGTGTAGGCAGCCCTTGTTAATAACAGTATATGTGTACTTGATGGTTGTGTGTAGTTGTTCAGTGATTGTCTCTACCCTGGGACACAATGTGTACAAGGACATAACAATGTTGTGCAAGTGTTACAAGCCGTGGGTGCATATATTTGCACACACACACGACACATGACGGTGCTACACAATAACTGCTATGTGTACTTTTGTTGTCAGTGGAACTGGACGTGGTGTAGTAACGTGAGCCATGATCAACATGCTTCTTGTGGTCAGTCAACAATAATAATGTGTGCCAGACAGGGAGCTAGCATGTTGTACCTGAAGTGCAGTAACATGACTACATCCACAATTACACAGCCGCTTGTTACATGGGTGTGTAAGGTGGCCAATAGTGAGCATTACCTAACATGAATGCATTATTTGTTCAAGACTGTTGCACAAAGACATGGTAGGCCTCTACTCCTCAGGTATATTATGTGTGCTGCGTAGAGGATAAGTGAGATACTGAAGGGTGGCCATACAGCAGGTGTCATGATTGGACATATGTAGCAGGCTAAGGTGTAGTGTCTATGCCAAACATGTGGGTGTTGTGTACATGTGTATCAGGTATACCTATACAATGTCCAGTACTGTGTTGCCACACATGTGTGTCATGCTCTGTGTATTGCATGTGAGTGAGGCAGCTACTGAGAATAATGGGATATGCATAGTCTCACAGCAAACATGCACAGCATGCATTATGCATAGGTGTTACATGTGCACACACTACACCTCCATATGACATGCACATGGCATTAGCAATAGTATTGTTATTACACACTCACCAGCATTGATTGGCTGCCTTGCTGTCACGCCAGAGGGACCTGCAAAAATATGACAGTGATTGCCATTGGCCACAACTGTGCCATTGATACTGTGAGTATGATAAAGTACAGTAGTACAACAGGTGGCTTTCACAGGTGTACAGATTATGCTCAGAATATCAATCTTGCAGAAGAATAGGCAGGTTAACAGCTACACACACAGTACATATCTTACACATGCATAAACTACCAGTACAGTCAACTACAGATATGGCATGTTACCTGCACACTCCATTTCAACATGCTGGGTGGCGCCAGCCTCCATGGTGACACATGTTTGTGGATGTTGTTGTTGTTGGCCTGGAGCCACAACACTTAGGAGGTGCTCCTCCACACTGGTGAGGGGGGGGGTGGATAGGTACCCCACCACCTGTGGCAAGCTGTTGTCTGTGGATATCAGAAGCACGCTGCTGGACATGTCTAATTAAATCACTGCAGTGATGGCGTACCTGCTCATATGTCCGGTTATGCATGCCTATGTCATTTACCCGACAGACAAGATCTTGCCACAGTGCAGCCCTCTCATGCTGGTTCTGGCTGGTCCTGGAAAACAGCACAGAGAAATTCTACACCAGGCTCTGGTGGATCTCCTGATCCTCTGCTGCTGTATAAGGTGGGTTATGCTGATGCACCATCACCCTGGAAGGAAAAGAAAAATATGTGAGCAAGTCATGTGGCACACTTACTATTCTAATGTACTGATATCACTTAACTGCCATATATAGCATCTGTCTGTCTATCAGGGGATACACATGTTCAATACCACATATCAGTGCTCAGCCCACAATTGTCTGACAGTGCCTGCCACACTCCATACAACAAACTAGTATGCACCAGCACTTGGCACACTGTTTTGGATACAATGCACAACCTCACACTGGGGGTATGTATCAAGCTAATGGATGAAGAATATTGTCATCCCATGCAATGAATGCAATGCACATTTACAGTTTAAACAGTAATCCACCCTAGTCTTTAATGCCATACCCCTACCTAACATATGTGCACAGTTGTTAATATAGCCAGCATACTGCTGTCACAGAGTATACATGCTGCCACATACCCTGTAACACACATGTGATTGCAGCCATGGTACAGGCATCATTACACACACATTACACATACATACAACACACAAATGTATGACGACACAGATGAGCATTAACTGTGTACCTTATAGTACTGTGTGCCCCAACTTACAGATACCTATGCATGAGGTATGTAATCTGTGCAGACTACAGGAAACACACCAGACAGTGTTACCAGGGAATGTGAACATACACCATACTGTAGTGTTTAGGCCTACAACTTCAGGTAGTACAGCAGTTCATATGTGAGCTGGATTCAACAGCAGTACCACTTACTGAGCATACATGTATTGCTTCTGTCTATGATGGGACACCGCAGTCGTACACAGGGAACTACAGCACAACATATGCCAATCTACTATGTTTGCATCCCGATAACTGACACATCTTTCTCTGGCCTCACACCTACGACACAAACTACCATGACAGACACAAACTCACGCTAAGCTATCACACCTTTACAGACCTTGCACACAGTCAGTGTCACACTCATTCAACCTCACATAGCTGGTATTGCACTGAGTACGTGTGTGTGCATTGTGTCATAGGTAGGTACTATGCTATTGGCCCTGGGCTTAGGGCAGCCTAGCCATATGCTGCCCTGCCCTTTGGGACACATGTAATGTGATTTTACTTGCTCCTGTGAAACGGTTACACAGAGGTGACTCACAGGGCATATTACCTATCTCCATAACATTCATCAGGGGTATGTATGACATCTACTAATAAGGAGCCTTGTTTGTTAATGCTGGGTGGTTTAGTCCAGGGTATGGCATATTTGTGTATAGAAACCTGTACCTCCAGCTTGTGCTGTTTAGTGCAGTGACAAGGATTAGGGCCCTAGGTCATGTAGGCTGGACGGATTGTGAGGTGTTGCCATGGTGGTTGGCCGACTGGTATGGGTGTGACATAACTCTGTATGTCCAGCAGTGGTAACCTCTGTGTAGGAAGTATGCAAGGCACTCTAGCTGTGGTTTTGTGAGTCAGTCTGCATAGGGAATGTGTTTGAGGGCATTATCAGTCTTTGTTAGGTATGTCTGTGGCCTTTTCACTTGCTGTAGTTCTCATGGGAGGTACATACTGCATAGGACATTGTGAGGTGTAGAGGGGCACACTGACTTACATTTCCCTAGCTGACACACCTTTTGTGATGACACGTACCATGTACAGGGATTACAAGACTAGTATGCCACTGTGGATATCAAAGGGGAGGCTATTTTACACCTGTGTCCCATGTTCCCTTCTGACTCCTCCAGAGGTAGGCAGGCAACCACCTATGTGATAGTTAGTGAGTAACATGTTTTGGAATGGGGTATGGTACTGCAGTATCAACACTGGTGTTCAGTCCATGCCTTGGTCACCAGGCACCTGTTGCAGTACATCTGCCCCCATGTCCCCCTCTCTCACTCTCTTTATATATATATATATATATATATATATATATATATATATATATATATATATATATATATATATATATATATAAACACACACACACATATAAATATATATATATCAATATATACATATGTATATATATCTATATATATATATATATATATATATATATATATATATATATATATACACACACACACCGCTCTATATAACCATATATATATATATATATATATATATATATATATATATATATATATATATATATATATATATATATACATATCTATAGACATTCATATCTATCTGTATATATGTATGTATCTACATATATATCTATATATGTATGTATCTATTATATCTATATGTATAAACATATTCTATCTATCTATCTATATATCTCTATCTATCTATACATACCTCTCTATGTACATATATATATATATATAGATAGATATGTATATATATATATATATATATATATATATATATATATATATATATATATATATATATATATAGATAGATATAGATTATGTGTATATATATATATATATATATATATATACACACACACACACACACTTCTAAACATCCATTGCTGTACATATACATGCACATGTAGGCACATAGACTGCCCACCTTTCATGGTGGGAATATCACTTCTGAAACAGTTGTGAGACATACCATTCTGTAATGATATTGCACAGTGTTGTGCAGAATGCATTATGCTGTCCTCAGGCCGTATAGCTGTAGCAGGCCTCACTGGCTCAGTCCCACAGAAGTTCACCACCACATGACATATACCTGCACTGCATGCTGTTTTCAATGCCACACACTACAACCTATATTGTTATGTGCATATAGCAACCTTCAACTAAATATGTATGTCCAGCCTTCACTAACAGTTGCAGTATGTCCCTTGCCCTATGCACATCTGCATATACCTATAGATACAGACTGATAACACATATGGAGGGTTCATAGTATGTAGATTATTAGATTATGTAGTTTACATTACCTTTGTCTTTGACAGCTTTTTTCTTTTGGCTTGCTGGCTGGCTTGCTTGCTGGCTTTTTTTTTTTTTGGTCTCTCTCTCTCTCTCTCTCTCTCTCTCTCTCTCTCTCTCTCTCTCTCTCTCTCTCTCTCTCTCTCTCTCTCTCCCTCTCCCTCCAGTTGCTGCAATGATATTATTGCATGTGTGGACTGGCAGTACAGGCTGCTTTTGTAGGTATCTGCACATGTGATGGCCTCTGCACCAGTTGGTGGCCAGCATTTAGTAATTGTATGCAGCCTGCTGTGTGGTAATTGCAGTTCTCAAAGTGACTTCAGGACACTGCTATAAAATGATAGGTTAGGTAGGCATAGGCCTTTCAGTTTTTCAAGGTGGGGACCATGCTGGTTTGCTGTGGACACTGTTGTGTCAGTCAGAAGGTTGGTATATCTCTCATATCTGAGGCTGTGTTGTAGCCACTGAAATGCATGTTGTACTGAAACCTGACTGTTGCTTCTTCCAGTGCATTTTTCTCAGTGTGTATGTTAACTCACACCTGCTAATGCTAACACTGTTTACATGGGAGTATGTACATTCCTGTGGGATTTGTGGATTAACTGGTATACAACAGTGGTTCTTGCAATGTGTTGCTATGGCTTTTCTATTTTCCCTTTACATTCACTCCTTGAATGCCTGATATTTGTCTTTACTGGAATGTGTTGCTATGGCTTTCCTATTTTCCATTTACATTCACTCCTTGTAATGCATGATATATTTCTTTCAGCATTAAGTTCTTATATGTTTGCTGTGGCTTGGTGGTACTTCATGCAGTCTGGTGAGCCCAAGGTCTGGGGTTTGACACTTACAAAGGTATTTTATTTTGCTGCTGAGCAGTACTGGGGCCTTGTCATACAGAGTTAATAAGGCACTTTAAACAGTTGTAAGCGGGAAGCAGGAAGTCAGTGGGGACACCAGCTAGGGATGTGCAGGCTGGGTGTAGGGAAGGTCCATAGGTGCACATTTCTTTAAATGCAGTAGCTGTACATATGTTTGACATTTGCTGTGACATTTGAAACCTTCCACCCCTGAGAGAGGGGTGAGGACAACTAAGTATATTGTACTAACAATTATGAATATCAGGCACATGCAGTGCTTGTGAACTGCTATACTGTCATTAGTAAGTTAGATGGCTACATCCTTTGATATTTCTGTGTTGTACTCCTACATAAGGGCATGCTTGTGGAAGTAATTTTACAGCTATTCGCAGAGTGTTTAACAGCAGATAGGCTGATATGCCTGTGTGTTTCTGACACTTCCAGGCCTCAGCTACTCTCAGGTATATATATTTGACCAGCCTCAGGGAAAGGTACATATCAGTGGGATACACCCGTGATATATTTCAGATATTCTGCAGTTGTGACTATGGGTTATTTTGAGCATATGTATTACTACACCATTTCTGACATGCAAATACTGTCTACTGTAACTTATTGACAGTTACCATTATGTGGGATTCCCCACCTTTCTGCCTACTGTGAGTACATTTCACAGGGAGTCAGTGGGGCACAGGTAACATTTGTTTGTAAATCAGGAACATCCCTGTAAATCAGTCACAGTTGGGAGGTCTGGCCTCTTACCTATTCAAATATGGCGGTGTTTATCCTGCTCTGATACTGTGTGGGGTTTGTAAGGTGCTACTGTAACATTATTACCTACTAGCATGGCTGTTTCTCTTAATTCCACAAGAATTGCCAGTAAAGATACACAGAACAAGCTTTATGTAATGGCCTTCCTATTTTCCCTTTACATTCACTCCTTGTATTTTATGATATACTTCTTTCAGCACCAAGTTCTTGTATATCTGCTGTGGCTGAGTGGCAATTCATGCAGTCTAGTGTTTCCAAGGTCCTGGGTTCGAGACTGACAGGGGTATTTTATTTTGCTGATGAGCAGACTACAGGCCTTGTCATACAGAGTGACTAAGGCACTTTTAAGCAGTTGTAAGCGGGTTTGCGCAAGTTTGCGCAACGCTTAGCTATGCTTATCTATGCTTAGCTAAGCGCACACAAGCGCACACCTGCTGACTACTGCTTAAAAGTGTTTACTCCCGCTAACACCCGCGCTATTTTCTTTTAAAGAAAAGAAAATGGGGAAATAGGAAAGTGGTGAAAAAGGGGATACAAAGAGGGTAGGACAGTAGGAAAACAAGCTCGGGATGTGCAGGAAGGATGTAGGGAAGGCCCACAGCTGCCCAATTCTTTACCAGCAACAGCTGTGCATATGTTAGAAATTTAGAGTGAGATTAGACACCTTCCACCCCTGAGAGAGGGGCGAGGACAACAAAATATGTTGTACAGCCAATTGTAATTATCAGTTTACATGTCCAGCAGACATGCATGCGAAATGGGCAGCTATGTATGGGGCGTAATATTTTTGTGGGAACAGAGTGCCATTTTTTATTTTTTTTTTCAGGTGAGAGTGGAATGTGAGGTACATGACGTAGGTATATTTGGGGAGGTAGGTTGGGGAGGTTAACAGACAAGACAAACAAGACGCATACAGGGGCGGAGTATGACACATGTGGGGGGTAAACACAATTGACGGGGATGGATGTTTGGATATTGCAAGCCCATGAGCCCACAGATGGCAACAGTGGAACTGAGATCCCCACACATGGGCAGTTACCACTGCGCCTTCACAGCCCAGGCTGGGGCTGTGCTGAGGGCTGGATAGGATGGGCAGGCACACCTGTGAGTTGCGCCACTCTCACCTCAAGCTGGTGTAGGGGATCAGTCACGGAACACCTGATCTCACTACGCACCACAGACCGGACCCTATGGAGGGTGAGTGGAGGTTCTCCTCCGGCCATACTTGCAGAGGGGGGATGAGCCCCATCCCCTGCAGCGCTTCCACCCGAAGGTGGCACAGGGCCACCAGAGGAGGAGGTCCCAGCCTGGGCACTGGTGCCAGGTGCACTCGCCAGCTGAGGTGGGAGAGGTGGGTCCACTGGAACCCGCCTTCCCTGTTGTCCTATGTTTAGCAGTATTATATGGTATTTTGGGTTAGTAACAAACAACACCATTCAAAATTAGTTGTAACAGCATGCATCAGTATTCTCATTAACCAAACACACATGAATTCCGAACATTGAGCAGCAAGCATAACACATGCATATTTAGAACAATAGTGGACATTCCAACATCATGCAGGGTTGATTGGTGGCAACAGGCCATCAGGTTTGGATATGTGAACAGGGCACATGCATCAACGTACATGCAGATATGTATAAACCAATAGGACAAATGTCCATGGGAATTAATTGTGAATACACATAACCAGTTTGGTGTGGAATGGCATAATTTGTGAAAATAGGGTAGGGTGGAGAAATATTACATTAACAACATAAACTACCTATACATATACTGTACATTCCTAGTAGATGCAGATATATATCCCCTACATGTATTAGTACAGTTTCCTGTATGTAACCTTAAGAATGTTGGTGATGGGGATGTTACTGCTACATTAATATACATTCCATTTTTATTCATATATGTTCATATATGGCTGTGTTCAGGTAAAGCATCCTGCTACATTTAATTTATATGGGTCTAGACAACTGTGGATGTTCAGCATTTCATACAACCATACTATCTCCATAATGCAAGGGTACAGCAACATATCCAAATTGTGGAACAGACACAGTCCAGGTTCTGTATTTTATTAAAGACATTTCACTCTTTGGTTGTGGCTGTCTCATTCATTTCATTATGTAGTGAATGCAGTATACCTTTATTCCAGACTTATTACAGATTTCTTGGTAGCTTCAAACTCTCTTTCTCACACTCTCTCACTTATTTTATATTTACATTTCAGGATAGTACTTAATTCTAGGCTTTATTAACATGTATTACTGGGTTACAACAATCCTTTTCAGTTGACTCACTTATTCCATATGGCAGAATTTACAAGGATGTATTCGACAGTTGTCTATCCTTTGTTGATTGATTACAACACTCATTTTCAGGCTGAAGCAGTTATCTGATATTACAATACAGGTGGAAACTCTATTTGAGACTTGTTTAATCTTTATTACTGGATTGCAATACTCTTTTCCAGGCTGCATCACTTATCTAATCTTACAATACTAGCAGAATCTTTCTTCTAGGCTTATTTCACCTTAATTACTGGGTTACAACACTGAACTCTTTTACAAACTGTCCCACTTATATTCTATAACAATACCAGCAGAATAATTACTAACCTGCCTGGTGGCGCAACCTTGCCAGCCTATCAGCATAGGCTTGACGATTCGTAGAATGAACACCTGCAGCTGTAATATAAATGAAGGAATATTGTAACATACCTAGCCATACTATAGGCTAGGATAGCATTTCTTACATACTTAATTACATGGATACTTACTCAGTAGTGGGGCATTGGGCATTTGGCGGACCTCCTGGATCCATCGGTTCAGTTGGCCCTCCTTTTGTCACTTCAGGTCCACATGGTGGTGATGGACCTGTTCACCAGTCCTCGGAATGCCTGTGCCACTGGTGAGATCATGTGCCAACCAGTTCCACGCCTCTGCCTTATACGCTCCCCATTGAAACTGGCCCTGCATGAGTGGCGCTTCATGATCATGGACTAGGAGGCAAACCATATATTTTGACTCCTCAACACCCCACCTTTGTGCTCTAAAGCAATTTCCCTCTCCTGCACCTGCCATCCTGACTGCAAATGGGTACCACAATCAGTTATGGTGTGTATTCCCGCCTATGGGGCTTATATATGCCAGTTTTCCTGCACTTATCTGTGATTGGCCATTTTGGGTATTTCTCTGCTTACAGCAAACCTGCTTTGTCATGGTTATATTTTCATTAATTCCTATATGTATGGTAATACTGTATTTCTCAGTACAACTGTCATGGCTTAGTGGTTCAGTACTTTGACTGTGGTGCACAGTATCCTGGGTTCGATCCTTGCCATTGCTTTTTTATTTTACTACTGACTAGACACGCTAGTAGGTGTGTCTGTGTAAAGGTGACTTTTCTACAGCTTGCCCAACGTTGCCCGACGGTAAGCTGGTTGGCGCGCTGCGCAGCTCCGCGCAAATGGCTTATGCTGGGTAATGCGTTATTTGGCCATAAGCACTCATATTAAGTTGGGTAAAGAGCTGCCCAGCTACGGGCACTCATATTGAGCTTGTTAAAGCGCTGCTCAGCTACGGGCACTCATATTAAGCTTGTTAAAGTGCTGCTCAGCTACGGGCACTCATATTAAGCTTGTTAAAGTGCTGCTCAGCTACGGGCACTCATATTAAGCTTGTTAAAGTGCTGCTCAGCTACGGGCAATTATGATCCTTTTTACATTAGCAGGGTGGCTTAATTGTTAAGGTGTTTGCCTTACAAACATAAGGTGCAGGGTTTGAGTCTCACAAGGGATAATTGGCTAGGCTTAAAATGGCTTGCCAGGGCAGTTAGCTTAGTACTAACCTATGAACCTATATATACATAATATAGGTTTTGTTCAGAAATACATGGGCCATTTCATTACATTTTACTTAAATTAAATTTATATATATCAGGGAATTGTTTCATACTTATTTAAAGAAAAATGGAGGGGGATGTTGTGGGGCTCGAACCGTGACTACCTATTCTTTGGGTGACGTCTGTACCGCTACACTATTGCTACTTTGCTTAATTTGCATATGCAGATCTTATATGCTTTTCAATGTCATATCTGCTAACTGTGGTTGAGTGAAGGGCATACCCGCGCAAATGAGCACAAATGTGTGCAAACATTTTGGAAGTTATAATAAAAAAGGAAACTGCTATTTTTACATTTTACATATTTTCAGTAGGGTTTAGTCTGTGGGGATGTGTGGTGTTGTGTTCCTTGACATTTCAGCGGACTCGCTCGTGGGTGTTTACTTTCAGGACTCTGACTCTTCTGGGGGCGTGTCCCTTTGCTGTACTCGGCAATCGGACACGCCCCCTACTTTCCTACATGGACCGTGTTAGACTTGGGTATGATTCAGCATGCCCTCATGAATATGCATGGCATGCTGACATCATACCGTTCAACTGCAGCCTCCGAGTAAGACATATTAAGTCTTACACAAAGGTTTCATGAATCCGGCCCAGTGAGTATTGCTGCTGCTTCAGCACACTTTGTGCATCACAGACTTATCTCAAACATACTGATTTGTAAATGCTGGGGTATTGTGGGTTCTTTAGCATAAGATAGCAATTCTTGTGAAGCTGGTCAAAGACTGCCTGTATCTGGAATGCTTTTTCCCCTCTGTTCCTTTCACATTGTTACAGAGCACTACTGCATGCTCAGTTTTATAACTCAGTTAAAATTCAAAACTCTCCCTCTGAAACACCACCCTTTGTGCTAACAAAAAAAAAAAAAAAAACAAATAAACAAAAAAAAAGAAATAAATGAAGCTTGACTTCTCCTCATACATCCTGAGGTTTTAGCTAAGTCTTACAGCTACAATTCAAGCTCTCTCTCTCTGCAACACAATCCTTTCTGCTAACAAAAAACAAAAACAAAAAAAGCTTGACTATTGCTCACACATCATGAGTTCTTAATTCAGTCACACAAGTACATTTCAGCAAGGAACTCAGAGTGTACCATTGTGATGTTGTTTTGGGTCACTGGATTATTCTATTAAAGCTTATAGTGGATTGCTGTTCTACTTGTTATTGTTTTCTGTCTTACAACAGTAGTGAGAGAGAGTACAGTTTTGTACTCTTGCCATAAATGTAGATGTTTGAGTGTGTTCACTGTTGCAGTCATCACTGTAGGGTTCTTCCTACCAGCAGCAGTCCCCAGTCGGCCAGAATCTCAAGGTCTGGATCGGACGTCAGCTGAGGTCGCATTTATCCTGACATCAATGCGCCGTAAGGTATAAAGACCTCAGCTGACGCCATTTCCCCAGTTTTTCTTGCCCCAGAAAGAAAAGGCTAAAAAAGAAACCATGCCCAAAACCTCAGCAGCCAAAATACCTCATAACAGACAATACTCAAGGAAAAAACAAAAGAGGGGATAGGAGGGAGGGTAACCCAGACTGCAACAGTGAACACACTCGAACATCTACATTTATGGTAAGAGTACACAACTGTACTGTGTCCTTCGTGGTTCACTGTTGCAGTTATCACTGTAGGGTTGAGTCCCAAAGCTAAGAAAGGGTGGCTGGAGGAGAAACAGAGGGAGCAGTCACAAAACCTTGCAAAACCGCAGAAGCAAAACCTGCCCTGGATTTAGAATAGAGAGGGAGGTTGTAATGCTTAGAAAAAGTATGTACAGAACTCCAAGTAGCAGCTTCCAAAATATCCTTGGTAGGAACCCCACAAAGAAAAGCTGCTGAAGTAGCAGTAGCCTGGGTAGAATGAGTCCTAACATTAACAGGAACCGGATTGCCATGATAAGAGTAACAGAACTTAATGCAATGGGCAATCCACTTGGAAATAGTTTGCTTAGTGATTGCTTTCCCCTGAATAGTAGGAGCATAAGCAACAAACAACTGATCAGATTTCCGGAATATCTTGGTCCTGTCCAGGTATAGATGAAGCTGTCTGTGCATGTCTAGACAGTGCAAAAGACTTTCTTCCTCACTTTGAGGATTAGGATAAAAGGTAGGCAAATGAACAGACTGATTCAAGGCCACTGCCGAAACCACCTTGGGCATAAATGTGGGATTAGTCCGTAGAGATACCCTGTCCTGATGAAAAATAAGGAAGGGTTCCACAGCCATGAGTGCCTGCAATTCCGAAATTCTTCTAGCAGAGGTAATAGCTAATAGAAAATCAGTTTTCCAAGACAAACATTTTAAATCCGTGGAAGCTGCTGGTTCAAAAGGAGACAAAGTTAATTTCTCCAAAACATAGTTAAGATCCCAAGTGGGAACAGGAGCCCTTATAGGGGGCCGAATATTTTTAGCCCCTCTAAGAAATTGTTTAAGTAATGGATGAGAAAAAATCGGAGGATCCGTATCGTAATGTGCAGAAATAGCAGCAGCATGAAGCTTAACAGACGAAAAAAAATAGGCCTGTATGTAATAACTCTGTCAGATACTGTAAAATCAGAGGAATGTTCGGAACAGAAGAATCACCACCCTGGACTTGACTTCAGGAGCAAAATCTTTTCCATTTTCCCGCATAAGATTTTCTAGTGCTGGGGCATCTAGCTTCAAGGATTACATCCAATATCTGTTTGGAAAGGGCAGAGGTGTTTACAGACCCTGGATCCACCAGGCAGCTAGATGCAGAGTCTTGACATGACTGTGCAGTATCCGGCTGTCCTGTTGAGACAGTAGATGAGGGATTTGAGGCAGAATCCAGGGAGGCTCCTAAACCAAGTTCATCAGAGTGGAATACCAGAATTGCCGAGGCCAATTGGGAGCCAGTAGAATCATATGCGGTCTGTCCTATTTTATCTTCAGAAGTACCCGAGGTAGAAGAGGAAAGGGAGGAAAAGCATATACTGAGAGGTGTTTCCAACTGAATGAGAGGGCATCCACTTTCCATGCTAGATTGTGGTAGGTCCTTGTGCAGAATGTTAGAAGTTGATGATTCTGAGGGGTTGCAAAGAGATCTATGTCCGGACATCCCCAAGCCTTTATAATCATCCTGAATATCCGAACATCCAACATCCATTCGTGTGGATATGAAATGTGTCTGCTGAATGCATCTGCCAGAGTGTTGTCTTTCCCTGGCAGGAATTGCACCTGTAAGTTGACACTGCAGGTCAGAGCAGTGTACCAGAGATTCATGGCTAATCTGCACAGGGGGTAAGAGTGAGACCCCCCCCCGCTTGTTGATGTACCACATCACTGTAGTGTTGTCTGTCCATATCAACAATTGTCCCGGTAGAAGAAGGTCCCTGAAGGCTATCAGGGCATTCTGTACAGCTAGCATCTCCTTCAAATTTATGTGCAGGTACGTTTGCTCCTTCATCCAAACACCCTGAAGACATCTCCCGTGCATGTGGGCTCCCCATGCATAATCTGAAACATCTGTTGTCAGAACTTGGTTGGTCGGCGGAGGACAAAAAGGCTTCCCCTTGTTCTGTAGACAGGCTTCGGCCCACCAAAGAAACTCTCACTGGAGGCAAGGCAAAATCGTGACCACTGTTTCCAAACTGTGGTAATGCTGAGACCAGACACTCTTGAGGTACCACTGCAGTTTCCTCATATGCAGCCTTGCATATGGTATTAGCAGAATGCAGGAGGCCATGTAACCCAAAGCCTGCAGAATTTTTCTTGCAGTCAGCTGTTTCATTGAAGCCAGGTGTCGGAAAAAAGAAGCCAGTTGCACTTTTCTGTCTGGTGTCAAGGAAGCCATCTGGGTTGAAGTACTCAGAAGAGCACCCAGGAAAGTAATCTGTTGTGTGGGTACCAGGTTTGATTTCTTTAGATTCACTGTGAAACCGAGGCACTGAAGAAGACACTGCACAAAGGCTAGATGCTGAAGTAGAGTGTCTTTGTCGTCCACTTGAAGAAGACAGTCATCCAGATAAGTGTAAATTTGAATCCCCTTCTGTCTGCAAAACACCATTACTGGTGCCAGGCACTTCGTAAAGACCCTGGGTGCAGTAGATAAGCCAAAGGGCAGCAGAGAACAGGTAATGTTTTGAGCCTGCTTTGAAACGCAGATACCTTCTGCACTTTTGCCTTATAGGAATATGCAGGTAAGCTTCTTTTAAGTCCAAAGTCACCATCCAAGCGTTCTTGCCCAACATAGGCAGCAGCTGCTTCAGAGTGAGCATCTTGAATTTTGGTATATCTAGGAAGGTGTTTAGTACAGAGAGGTCCAGGATTGGTCTCCACGAATTTTCCTTCCTGGGAACCAGAAAAAGTCTGGAATAAAAACCTTGCCCTATTTCTAAATTTGGCAGCAATTCTATGGCCCTCATAGCCAGGAGCGACTGAACCTGCTGTTGTGCCTCTGCCCACTGATGATTTGGCAGGTCTGGCCAACCGTTCGGTTTTGGCAAAGTGTGGAAATGAAATCTCTAACCTCTTGAGACTATGTCCAGAACCCATTTGTCCCGGGTTATGTGGTTCCAATTTTGATAAAAAAGAGAAATCCTTCCCCCCAAAGAAGCTTCCAGGAGAGGAGCCCCTGGAACCAGAAAGGGAGAGTCATAAAGACTGTTTTTGGTAGGGTTGAGACTTATCTTCACCTCCCTTGGGAGAGGGGGCACTCCACTGCCTATTCCTAAAATGGGACTGTGACTGTCCCCTACCACTGGAACACCCGAATCTGCCTCTCTGAGACCTGTCCGAGCCCGGAAATGACCAAGGTTTAGTTGGCCAGTGTCTGCTAAATCTAGGAGGTTGCACCTGTAGAAAATCATTAACTGTCTGCATAGATTTGGCTTTGTCTTCCATTTTCTTCAATACCTCTTCAGCTTTGGACCCAAACAGAACATCATGCTGCAAAGGGGCATCCAAAAGTTTGGCTTTAATGTGATCCAGCAAGCTTTGATCCCTTAAACAAGCATGTCTTCTAATAACAGCACCAGTTGTTGCAGCCCTACAAGAAGCTTCCAAAGAATCAAAACCACAATGCAGGGTATGTTTACCCACTTGTTTAATAACATGCAATAAACCCTGTAACTCCTGATTATCCGCACCAATAGACAAAGCTGACATCTTTTGTTGAAATACAGACAAAAGGTATTGCTGATACTTCAGCATATGAAATTGACAGTTCAAAGCCCTAATAGACAATGTAGCAGAAGTATAAACCTTTTTACCCCATCTCTCTAAAGCCCTGGACTCTCAGTTAAAGGGAATAGGATTTTCGCTTTAACACCCTTAGGACCCTGAGAAATTGGTTCCGGATCAGGTGAAAGATTTTTAAAAAGAAATTTATGAGAATCTGGAACCCTATAATACCTATCCAGTTTGGCCGGAGTAGGGGGAAAAGAATCAGGAGAGAGAGAAGCTTCCGAAAAAACATCATCAACAATGTCCAATAAAGGGGGAATAGCCAGAGGCTTATGCTGTGGGAGAAGAAGAAAATCCCTAAGCCTTTTCTTGGATTCAGAGAATTCCTGCCCTTCCCAGTGAAAATGCACCCTCATATCATGCAAAGTTTCACCAAAAGAATAATCCTCAGGAGGAGAGGTGGAAGGAAAGCAATCTTCAGCATCAGAATCCTCATAAAGAGGAAAAGAATAATCCTGCTCAAGGGAAGAAGCAGAAGAAACAGGAATTTGGTCTGAAGAATCATAATCGGACTGTAATCTAGGCTTCTTGTCAGGAGGGGGATGAGAACCCCTTATCATAGTTAAGAGATCTTCAGCCATCCTAAGCATCTGCCTCTGAGGCCTAGGACCCTGATCAAAAGGTGCCTGTGCTAGCCACTTCACTTTAGCTGGATTCTTAGACTTTGACTTAGCATGTAAACCCAAATCCACATTTACAGGAATCTGTGAAGGCCTGAGAATTCCCTCAGAAGCTGGTACCTGCCTACTGGCTCCGGACCCAACTGAGGGAGCAGTATCCGAAGGTCCAGTCCCTGGCAATTCTGAAGACCCCATCAGCTCCACACTGGAGTTGGTAAAGGCGATTGGTTCAAAAGAGGCAGACGACAGGGGCTGCAAAGGCACCTTACTGACGACCGACGAACCAGCAACTGGCAATAACTGAGTAACATCCTTTGTTGTGGACCTTAAAGGCCTGTCTGCATCCCTGCACCTCTTACACACCCCAGAAGCCGGAAAAGAATCTCAAGACATGTTATAATTAAACCTTTTTCCAAAATAGTAAAAGGCAAAGTTATATCTATGCCTAATAGTACGCTGATTAAATCTAGCACAAAACACACAATTAGCAACGTCGTGGTCAGGACCCAGGCAGGGAATACAGTAAGAGTGAAAATCCCTATGAGGTATTTGCTTCCCACAAGAAATACAATTATTAACTTTTTCTGACATCTGACTGGAGCAAGAAAAAGACCTCCCCAACGGGGTACTTATCTCTAAAAAATGAAAATTCTGAGATTAGATCCAAAAACAAACAGGAACAGGCCGACCGGCATCAGTGAACTGCAAAGGGCACAGCGCGGCAAGAAAGACTGGGGAAATGGCATCAGCTGAGGTCTTTATACCTTCCGGCGCATTGACGTCAGGATAAATGCGACCTCAGCTGGCACCCAATCCAGACTTTGGGATTCTGGCCGATCGGGGGCTACTGCTGGCAGGAAGAACCCTACAGTGATGACTGCAACAGTGAACCACGAAGGACATCAGTGTCCTACCACAGACCCCATGCTTACACATTAAACAGTATTTATTATTTTACTGCCTGGCCTTTTTACCCCTCAGGTAATTGATTATATTGTTGCTGCTGCTCTCAAAGCCAAATTTAGTTTGTTCCACTCCTCTCTGCAAACTTTCTCACACTCAGTTTGTTTGCTGTGAAACTATAACTATCTGAGTAAAACTCACCTGTAGATTCATAGTGCTTTGCAGTACTTTACTCCTTCTAAACAGCTGTACTGTAACTGCTGTCTGGAGTAGCATATCCCTTGTCTTTCCAAAGCATATGTTAGACTAATGTTCCTATTATGTAACATTGTTCCACTGACAACCTAACAAATAAAGACTCTTCCTGCTGGTGTTGGAGCAGTTTCCTGCTATGCTCCTTTCCCATGATTCCCCAGCCAGCTCTCATGGCATCACATGTATAGGACTTGTTCTCCTCCCAGAACTGCCTCAACTTTCCAGACCTCTTAAGGGCACACACATGAATATAGACCTACCCTGGGCACAAGGATACACACACAGTTCCTAAACCATCGGTCTGCATTTAAGCACTTTGACTTTCTTTCCTTTGTTATATTTATCATCTAACCACAGTGATCACAACTTACACCATCTACCTTACTCAGCTATCTACCCCCACCCCTCCTATATTCATATTCCAGTGTTCTTCTACTCCTCCTATATTCATACCCCAGTCACTCAACCATCTACTTCTACCCTTCTGTATTCATACTCTGGTGTTCTCTTACCCCTCTTATATTCGTACCCCAGTGTTATCCTACCCCTCCTATATTCATACTCCAGTGTTCCAACTCTTCTTTCTCTGGCATATCTCTCTACAAAGCTATATACTATGCTTCTCTTAAATATTACTGTGTCCTTACTTTTCCTGGTTTATCACCTTACAACGTCCCATATGTTATTCAATCTAGTACACATTTCTTCCACTAGGGTGGCCATGGTGGTGCAGTGGTTAGCATTGCCACCTCACAGAAAAAGGCTCTCCAGTTCGATCCTCAGCTGGGGTTCCTTCTGTGTGGAGTCTGCATGCCCTCCCTCTGGTCACGTGGGTTTCCTCCAGGTGCTCCGGTTTTCTGCCACATCCCAAAGACATGGTGTGGGTGGATTGGACACTCCAAATTGGCCGAAAGGAGAAGAAGTCACATTTTTCCCACTATGTGCTCTACCTCTATCCATTCAAATCACCCCATTTCACAACTAATCACTTCCAGTATAGACAAAGACTCACACAATCTTTATTTTAGATTCAAATTACTAAACCCTCACACCTACCACACCAAAATAAAACTAATTTCTACAGTTAAAGGAAAACAAGCTTACCAAACATATCTGTTTTCTTCTGTTACCACTCTGTAGGGTTATTCATTCAATCCTAGCCCTCTTCCCATCTTGACTCCCCAATAGCCTCCAAAACTCATTCCAAGCTAACCCAACCTACTCAGCCCACCTATCTCCTTCCAAAACAGGGACCACACCACCATCACCAAAACCATCAAATCCCAATCCACCTATCTGAAGCTTACCCAAAGACCTTAAATTCATTTCCTTAAATAATCATAGCATCCATAATAAAGTTTCAGAAGTCCATGCTTGGATCTCCCACAATATATCAGATACTTTTGCCATAACTGAAACATGACTAAAACCTCATATACATGGCTTGAAATATCACTTCCTGGCTATAATATCATCAGGGCTGACAGAACTCAAAAAAGGTGGTGGAGTAGCTTTACTATACCAGGACTGTCTTGAAATCTTACCCTACAATAATCCTATTCCCAAATGACTATAATCCCGATCTCCACATCTCCCATCTTAAACTAAATGACCATAAGAAACTATGTATTATAGTACTTTATATTCCCCCAGGTAATAATGCTATACTCCTAGAAAACATCCTAAACTAGATCTCACATGAAAAGATAATCATAGGTGAAATTAATTTTAATTGCACATTATCTCCACAAACTATCCATCAACTAGCCTAAACCTATTTGAATTGACTCAACTCATTTCCTCTCTCACATGTTATAACTATCCGAAAAACGTTGGCTCAATTCTCGACTCGATATTGGTGTCTGATTCCAATAAGTATGTCTCCAGTGGCACCCTCTCTGATTCCCCCAGTGATCACCTCTCTGTGCATACAAACTCTGTACCCATCATGTCAAACAACACTTACTTAGAACTTCCTGTGACCTCAGTAATTTAACCCTGATGCATTTAACAGAATTCTAAACTTCTTTAACTGGTCTATCCTGAAACATATTCCACTTGACAAAGCTGTACACAAATTTAACTCACTTTTACTGAAAACCCTCAAGAGTCTGTCTTCAACTAGAACAAGAAGAATAAATAATGACCATGCTTCTTGGTTATCCAGATAAAGCAGGCACCTAATGCATGACATTTACACACAGTGCAGACTGTATAAGTTGTTGACCGCAACTGAGCTGAAAATATAAGTATCTTGATTTTTTTTTGATTATTTTTACAGATTACAGTTTTTAAAATTTAATATATATATATAGCACTTTGTCTATTCTGTATCTTTATAAATCCTTATCTGTTTAAAAACTTTCATTTGTGTCTCTAGTGCTTGCTGTCTGTAGGCTATTGTTTCAACTGAAGCCTTTCCTCTGTGTAATTATCATTTGGCTAGTGGGGGATGGTTCTTTTGTGTTCTTGTAAAAAACAAAAAAAACAAAAAAAAAAAAAAAAAGCTGTTCTGGTATTTAAGCCATAACTTTGATAGGGTTTCTGTCTTTACACACAGCGCAGACTATATAAGTTGTTGACCGCAACTGAGCTGAAAATATAAGCATCTTGATTTTTTTTTGATTATTTTTACAGATTACTGTTTTTAAAATTTAATATATATATAGAACTTTGTCTATTCTGTATCTTTACAAATCCTTACCTGTTTAAAAACTTTCATTTGTGTCTCTAGTGCTTGCTGTCTGTAGGCTATTTTGTCCCATCCTCCCTTCCTGTTGGTGTCTTGCTCTTATACTTGGTGGCTTTGCAGTTGCCCACCCCTACTGTGACACTCCTCCCAGTCTAGTGTCATTAGCTCATTCTGCCTAATACAGAGAGAACATTTGATAAGGCCTTCTGTTCCTCCTTTTTCCCTTTCAAAAAGTAAAACAAAACTTTTTTTTCTTTCGCCTGAACCTCCTTGTGTTCTGACTGTGCTTCTCAAACATTTTGGAAATATACAGTATATTTCAGAGCATTTATTATAACTGTAATAGCCTTAATATTGCTACAACTCAAGTGCTCTAGGTTGCACTGCATCTGAAGTGTTTGTGTGTTTTAGCTGCTTTTCTGTATATATAGACTTTTCTGTTTCTTTTACTAAATAAGCTCTGTAAAGTTGTTTTATTGCATTCCTGCCTGTATTTCTGAGGTTTATTTTGCACTTTTAAAGTTTGTTTTTGCTTAGTTTAATTGGTAGGCTACACAATCAAGTGTGCTAGCCGAATTAAAGCATTTACTGTGTTTCTGTACCTAATTTCTGCTACTTTGTAAAAAAAAAAAAATCCTTGTTTCCCGCTTTTACTGAACTAGAATAGTCCAGTCTTCAGGTATTGCTGATCTCTGGGCTGTGTCATAGTTCCTGTGTTGCCCATATCCTTATTTGGATAGGAGGAAGCTTCTTTGTTCACCAGTGAGAGTGGGGAGCTCTGAGCAGCCTATCTGTCCCTTGAGGAGTGGTTCCAGCCCAGTGACCTGTAGCTTATGGGCCGTTTTGTGTCATAGTTCCTGTGTTGCCCATATCCTTATTTGGATAGGAGGAAGCTTCTTTGTTCACCAGTGAGAGTGGGGAGCTCTGAGCAGCCTATCTGTCCCTTGAGGAGTGGTTCCAGCCCAGTGACCTGTAGCTTATGGGCTGTTTTGGGCCATTTCCTATCTCTTTCTAACCCCCTGCTTTAAAGCCAGCTTTAGCGCACTTTTGCCCTTGTAATTTAAAGTTTGTCCTGTTTTTTGCATTTACCTGTTGAGGCTACACACTCAAGTACACTAGCCTGTGTCACATATTTACTGCATTTTCCTGCTATTTGTTGAAAAAAAGAAAAACAAAAAAAAAATGATCCTTGTTTCCCATCTTTCCTAACCTAGAGTAGTCCAAATACAGGCTTTACTGTATTCTGGACTTTTGGAAAGTTCCTGTGTTGCCATTTCCTTTCTTGGATTAAGGGAGGCTTCTTTGTTCACCAGTGGCAGTGGGGGGCTTAGAGCAGCCTATCTATCCCTGGAGGAGTGTTCCCAGCACAAGAATCTGATAGTCTATTGGCCATTTTGGGCCAATTTCTAGCTCTTTCAAATCCCCCTGTATAAAACCCACTTTGGTGAGGTTTTTGCACTTGTTACTACTCAGCCAAGCTCCTCGTGGTCCTGCAGAGTGGTGCTAGCAGCAGTGAGGCTAAAAGAGCGACTGCTAACCTGATAAAAGTGTTTTTTTCCTGCTACTACCTGGGCAACTGTCTGATCTAGCTAAACTGCAAACTGGAAATGGCATCAGCTGAGGTCTTTATACCTTCCGGCGCATTGACGTCAGGATAAATGCGACCTCAGCTGGCACCCAATCCGGACTTTGGGATTCTGGCCGATTGGGGGCTGCTGCTGGCAGGAAGAACCCTACAGTGATGACTGCAACAGTGAACCACGAAGGACATCAGTGTCCTACCACAGACCCCATGCTTACACATTAAACAGTATTTATTATTTTACTGGCTGGCCTTTTTACCCCTCAGGTAATTGATTATATTGTTGCTGCTGCTCTCAAAGCCAAATTTAGTTTGTTCCACTCCTCTCTGCAAACTTTCTCACACTCAGTTTGTTTGCTGTGAAACTATAACTATCTGAGTAAAACTCACCTGTAGATTCATAGTGCTTTGCAGTACTTTACTCCTTCTAAACAGCTCTACTGTAACTGCTGTCTGGAGTAGCATATCCCTTGTCTTTCCAAAGCATATGTTAGACTAATGTTTCTATTATGTAACATTGTTCCACTGACAACCTAACAAATAAATACTCTTCCTGCTGGTGTTGGAGCAGTTTCCTGCTATGCTCCTTTCCCATGATTCCCCAGCCAGCTCTCATGGCATCACATTTATAGGACTTGTTCCCCTCCCAGAACTGCCTCAACTTTCCAGACCTCTTAAGGGCACACACATGAATATAGACATACCCTGGGCACAAGGATACACACACAGTTCCTAAACCATCGGTCTGCATTTAAGCACTTTGACTTTCTTTCCTTTGTTATATTTACCATCTAACCACAGTGATCACAACTACCATCTACCTTACTCAGCTATCTACCCCCGCCCCTCCTATATTCATATTCCAGTGTTCTTCTACTCCTCCTATATTCATACCCCAGTCACTCAACCATCTACTTCTACCCTTCTGTATTCATACTCTGGTGTTCTCTTACCCCTCTTATATTCGTACCTCAGTGTTATCCTACCCCTCCTATATTCATACTCCAGTGTTCCAACTCTTCTTTCTCTGGCATATCTCTCTACAAAGCTATATACTATGCTTTTCTTAAATATTACTGTGTCCTTACTTTTCCTGGTTTATCACCTTACAACTTCCCATATGTTATTCAATCTAGTACACATTTCTTCCACTAGGGTGGCCATGGTGGTGCAGTGGTTAGCGTTGCCACCTCACAGAAAAAGGCTCTCCAGTTCGATCCTCAGCTGGGGTTCCTTCTGTGTGGAGTCTGCATGCCCTCCCTCTGGTCACGTGGGTTTCCTCCAGGTGCTCCGGTTTTCTCCCACATCCCAAAGACATGGTGTGGGTGGATTGGACACTCCAAATTGGCCGAAAGGAGAAGAAGTCACATTTTTCCCACTATGTGCTCTACCTCTATCCATTCAAATCACCACATTTCACAACTAATCACTTCCAGTATAGACAAAGACTCACACAATCTTTATTTTAGATTCAAATTACTAAACCCTCACACCTATCACACCAAAATAAAACTAATTTCTACAGTTAAAGGAAAACAAGCTTACCAAACATATCTGTTTTCTTCTGTTACCACTCTGTAGGGTTATTCATTCAATCCCTAGCCCTCTTCCCATCTTGACTCCCCAATAGCCTCCAAAACTCATTCCAAGCTAACCCAACCTACTCAGCCCACCTATCTCCTTCCAAAACAGGGACCACACCACCATCACCAAAACCATCAAATCCCAATCCACCTATCTGAAGCTTACCCAAAGACCTTAAATTCATTTCCTTAAATAATCATAGCATCCATAATAAAGTTTCAGAAGTCCATTCTTGGATCTCCCACAATATATCAGATACTTTTGCCATAACTGAAACATGACTAAAACCTCATATACATGGCTCAAAATATCACTTCCTGGCTATAATATCATCAGGGCTGACAGAACTCAAAAAAGGTGGTGGAGTAGCTTTACTATACCAGGACTGTCTTGAAATCTTACCCTACAATAATCCTATTCCCAAATGACTATAATCCCAATCTCCACATCTCCCATCTTAAACTAAATGACCATAAGAAACTATGTATTATAGTACTTTATATTCCCCCAGGTAATAATGCTATACTCCTAGAAAACATCCTAAACTAGATCTCACATGAAAAGATAATCATAGGTGAAATTAATTTTAATTGCACATTATCTCCACAAACTATCCATCAACTAGCCTAAACCTATTTGAATTGACTCAACTCATTTCCTCTCTCACATGTTATAACTATCCGAAAAACGTTGGCTCAATTCTCGACTGATATTGGTGTCTGATTCCAATAAGTATGTCTCCAGTGGCACCCTCTCTGATTCCCCCAGTGATCACCTCTCTGTGCATACAAACTCTGTACCCATCATGTCAAACAACACTTACTTAGAACTTCCTGTGACCTCAGTAATTTAACCCTGATGCATTTAACAGAATTCTAAACTTCTTTAACTGGTCTATCCTGAAACATATTCCACTTGACAAAGCTGTACACAAATTTAACTCACTTTTACTGAAAACCCTCAAGAGTCTGTCTTCAACTAGAACAAGAAGAATAAATAATGACCATGCTTCTTGGTTATCCAGATAAAGCAGGCACCTAATGCATGACATTTACACACAGTGCAGACTGTATAAGTTGTTGACCGCAACTGAGCTGAAAATATAAGTATCTTGATTTTTTTTTTGATTATTTTTACAGATTACTGTTTTTAAAATTTAATATATATATAGCACTCTGTCTATTCTGTATCTTTATAAATCCTTATCTGTTTAAAAACGTTCATTTGTGTCTCTAGTGCTTGCTGTCTGTAGGCTATTGTTTTAAATGAAGCCTTTCCTCTGTGTAATTATCTTTTGGCTAGTGGGGGATGGTTCTTTTGTGTTCTTGTAAAAAATAAAAAAAAAAAAAAAGCTGTTCTGGTATTTAAGCCCTAACTTTGATAGGGTTTCTGTCTTTACACACAGCGCAGACTGTATAAGTTGTTGACCGCAACTGAGCTGAAAATATAAGTATCTTGATTTTTTTTGATTATTTTTACAGATTACTGTTTTTAAAATTTAATATATATATAGCACTTTGTCTATTCTGTATCTTTACAAATCCTTACCTGTTTAAAGACTTTCATTTGTGTCTCTAGTGCTTGCTGTCTGTAGGCTATTTTGTCCCATCCTCCCTTCCTGTTGGTGTCTTGCTCTTATACTTGGTGGCTTTGCAGTTGCCCGCCCCTACTGTGACACTCCTCCCAGTCTAGTGTCATTAGCTCATTCTGCCTAATACAGAGAGAACATTTGATAAGGCCTTCTGTTCCTCCTTTTTCCCTTTCAAAAAGTAAAACAAAACTTTTTTTTTTCTTTCGCCTGAACCTCCTTGTGTTCTGACTGTGCTTCTCAAACATTTTGGAAATATACAGTATATTTCAGAGCATTTATTATAACTGTAATAACCTTAATATTGCTACAACTCAAGTGCTCTAGGTTGCACTGCATCTGAAGTGTTTGTGTGTTTTAGCTGCTTTTCTGTATATATAGACTTTTCTGTTTCTTTTACTAAATAAGCTCTGTAAAGTTGTTTTATTGCATTCCTGCCTGTATTTCTGAGGTTTTTTTTGCACTTTTAAAGTTTGTTTTTGCTTAGTTTAATTGGTAGGCTACACAATCAAGTGCGCTAGCCGAATTAAAGCATTTACTGTGTTTCTGCACCTAATTTCTGCTACTTTGTAAAAAAAAAAAAAAAAAAAAAATTGTTGTTTCCCGCCTTTACTGAACTAGAATAGTCCAGTCTTCAGGTATTGCTGATCTCTGGGCTGTGTCATAGTTCCTGTGTTGCCCATATCCATATTTGGATAGGAGGAAGCTTCTTTGTTCACCAGTGAGAGTGGGGAGCTCTGAGCAGCCTATCTGTCCCTTGAGGAGTGGTTCCAGCCCAGTGACCTGTAGCTTATGGGCCATTTTGTGTCATAGTTCCTGTGTTGCCCATATCCTTATTTGGATAGGAGGAAGCTTCTTTGTTCACCAGTGAGAGTGGGGAGCTCTGAGCAGCCTATCTGTCCCTTGAGGAGTGGTTCCAGCCCAGTGACCTGTAGCTTATGGGCTGTTTTGGGCCATTTCCTATCTCTTTCTAACCCCCTGCTTTAAAGCCAGCTTTAGCGCTCTTTTGCGCTTGTAATTTAAAGTTTGTCCTGTTTTTTTGCATTTACCTGTTGAGGCTTTACACTCAAGTACACTAGCCTGTGTCACATATTTACTGCATTTTCCTGCTATTTGTTGAAAAAAAGAAAAACAAAAAAAAAAATTATCCTTGTTTCCCATCTTTCCTAACCTAGAGTAGTCCAAATACAGGCTTTGCTGTATTCTGGACTTTTGGAAGTTTCCTGTGTTACCATTTCCTTTCTTGGATTAAGGGAGGCTTCTTTGTTCACCAGTGGCAGTGGGGGGCTTAGAGCAGCCTATCTATCCCTGGAGAAGTGTTCCCAGCACAAGAATCTGATAGTCTATTGGCCATTTTGGGACAATTTCTAGCTCTTTCAAATCCCCCTGTATAAAACCCGCTTTGATGAGGTTTTTGCACTTGTTACTACTCAGCCAAGCTCCTCGTGGTCCTGCAGAGTGGTGCTAGCAGCAGAGAGGCTAAAAGAGCGACTGCTAACCTGATAAAAGTGTTTTTTCCTGCTACTGCCTGGGCAACTGTCCGATCTAGCTAAACTGCAAATATTTCTGCTTCTTGAACTGTTTTAAACTGTTTAAAGTTGTTTTTGCACCTGCACTTTTAAAGTTTGTCCTGTTTGTTGCATTTACCTGTTGAGGCTACACACTCAAGCGTGCTAGCCTGTGCTACATATTTACTGCATTTTCCTGCTATTTGTTGAAAAAAAGAAAAACAAAAAAAAAAAAATTATCCTTGTTTCCCGTCTTTCCTGACCTAGAGTAGTCCAAATACAGGCTTTGCTGTATTCTGGACTTTTGGAAAGTTCCTGTGTTCCCCATTTCCTTTCTTGGATAGAGGGAGGTTTCTTTGTTCACCAGTGGCAGTGGGGAACTTAGAGCAGCCTATCTATCCCTGGAGGAGTGTTCCCAGCACAAGAATCTGGTAGTCTATTGGCCGTTTTGGGCCAATTTCTAGCTCTTTCAAGTCCCCCTGTATAAAACCCACTTTGGCGAGGTTTTTGCGCTTGTTACTACTCAGCCAAGCTCCTTGTGGTCCTGCAGAGTGGTGCTAGCAGCAGAGAGGCTAAATGAGTGACTGCTAACCTGATAAAAGTGTTTTTTTCCTGCTACTATCTGGGCGACTGTCCGATCTAGCTAAACTGCAAATATTTCTGCTTCTTGAACTGTTTTAAACTGTCTAAAGTTGTTTTTGCACCTGCACTTTTAAAGTTTGTCCTGTTTGTTGCATTTACTTGTTGAGGCTACACACTCAAGTGCGCTAGCCTGTGTTACATATTTATTGCAATTTCCTGCTGTTTGTTGCAAAAAAGAAAAAAAAAGTTATCCTTGTTTCCCATCTTTCCTGACCTAGAGTAGTCCAAATACAGGCTTTGCTGTATTCTGGACTTTTGGAAAGTTCCTGTGTTGCCATTTCCTTTCTTGGATAGAGGGAGGCTTCTTTGTTCACCAGTGGCAGTGGGGAGTTGGAGCAGCCTATCTGTCCCTGGAGGAGTGTTCCCAGCACAGGAATCTGGTAGTCAGTTGGCTGTTTTGGGCCAATTTCTAGCTCTTTCAAGTCCGCCTGTATAAAACCCGCTGTAGAGCGGCTTTGCGTGATTTTGTGCATAGCGCGGCATCGAGCAGCGCTGCTTATTTGGGTTTGAGCCTTGGAACTGATCTAGTTCTCATAATAAACACCCTATTCCTATGCTAAAACCTAGCACTTGCTCACTAAAGCAATTATATAAGTCAGCACTAAAAAATTAAAAGCACTACACCCTCACAAACTCCCCTGGAGTAACTTGTTCCCCATTGGCCCTTTTTTTCAATTATAAAGGAATTCCCAATACTATTCTAGCATGTCCAAAGGTCAGTTGTCAATCTCCTCTCCGGTCCAGCTGGTGAACCTGGGAATCTTGAGGCAATGTTACAACTGCCTAATGTACACAGACAACCCTCTCCTCCTCCCAACAAATTCCAACACATGTGAGAGATGCAACCATATAGCCAAACTGGAGGCCAAGCTCTCTCAACTCAGTACTGGCGTAACCAGTCAGGAGGAGAAGGAAACCACACTCACTACAATTCCAGTCTCACATAGACCTACCACGACAGCAAACCAAACACATAAACACACAAAAACATACTTGGAGGCTCTAAATAAAAATCTGCCTAAGCAGCAGAGACCTCCAAAGCAGACACCCAAGCAACCGCTACCCCAAAACAAAACACGTTCAACACATAGCTCACAAAGCCAGTGTGCCGAACAGTCACAGCCCTTAAGGCTAAACAACACACCTGATACACTTGTAATAGGTGACTCTTTCATCAGGCAAACTGACGTCCCGCTCACCAGGCTGAACAAGGAGAAGGTCACGATGAGCTGCCTATCGGGTGCTAGGATCCGCTACATAAAACAAGCACTCAGGTCACTCCAAGGCAAGTACAAATATGACTCAGTCATTGTCCATGCTGGTGTGAATGACCTGAGACATACCTCCCTGGACTACATGAAAAGAGACATAGAGGAGCTCTCTGAGCATGTAGCCCAGGCCGGTATGACCCTGACCTTGAGTAGCATCTTACCCTCACCAAGAATGATGCCACAGTATGAAGACAAGATTATCAATTTCAACAATTGGCTTAAGTATTGGTGTCATTCAAAGGGGATCCAATGCCTGTCAGCCTGGGATGACATGCTCGACAAGCCACGATGCTTCGCTAGGGACGGCTTGCACCTGTCACCCCTGGGATTTCGGATATTGGCAAAGGCTCTTGCTACCCCCATAGTGCCTTTTTTAGGCAAGGCTCAAAAGACAAACCCACCTCCATAGGTATCACAAGGGATAAGAAACTAAGAGTAATGCTACTCAACGCCAGAAGTCTAAACCTCAAGATGCACGCACTCGAAACTCTCCTTAGCATGGAGAACATCGATATCTGTGCAGTAACAGAAACCTGGTTCAAGGCTCTCGAGAGCACCCCAGCACTACCAGGTTATACCTCATACCATGCTTTTCGGCCCCAAAACTTGGACCGAACCACAAAAGGAGGGGGAGTGTCAATATTCGTCAAAGATACCCACACCTCCAGGTTGGTGGCACAGCACGAAGCATCAGAGACTATCCATGTGCAACTAACAGTGGGTAAAACTACCTTCCAGTTTATAGCCTGCTACAGACCACCCTCCTAAAACCAGGAACCCCACTCGACCTTCCTGAGAACACTGGAAAATATGAAGGTCTCTCCAAACACCATTATATTGGGTGACTTCAACTACCCAACCATAGACTGGGAGCATTACTCTAGCTCCAACACCCTAGCCCAAAGGTTCCTAGAATTTATAAACTCAAATGCTATGGAACAACTTGTTACCACTCCCACAAGAGGGGAAAACATACTGGACCTGATCATCACCAACATGGGGACTCTATGCTCCAGACCACAAGTGTATCCCTCACTGGTAAGATTAGACCATAAACTAATCTCACTGGATATTCACATCCCGACCCCACCCCATGCCCAGAAAACCACAGTGAAAAACTTCTCTAAAGCAAATTTCACACTCCTCAAAACCGAGGTGGAATCCTTCAAAGCCCCCGGGCCTGTGGATAATACGGCCCAGACCACAAAATCCTTTATAAACGCATTCTATGAACACCTTCAGGAATGCATGGATCATGCAATCCCAAATAAAACCAAGACCCAATCCTCCAAAGGCAAACGTCCTGTCTGGTGGACCCCAGCCATAAACAAACTATACAATAGAAGGAGGAAGCTACTACATGACAGAGCAAAATCCCAAGAAGGGAAGGCATCTCTGATCAGTATTAGCAAAAAACTACGGGCACTCATAAAATCGTCTAAGGCCAGCTTCGAGAGAAAAATTGCACAGGACACTAAGGATAATCATAAGGCTTTCTTTAGTTATGTTAGGAACCTGGGTGGGAATTCCCAGATATGCTCAGAATTAGTCCAAAATGACAAAAAATACACCGAACCCACAGACATTGCCAACATCCTAGCTGACAGGTTCAGCACAAACCCCCCCCCTCCCCACCAAAAGGGCTAATATCTATCCCAGCAGAGTGCTGCCCCCCTGACATCTCAGATGCTCAGGTAAGAGCTGCCCTCTCCAAAGCAAGAAACACAGCATCAATGGGACCAGACAGAACTCCAAGAAGAGCTAAACCCAAACCTAAAACTACTGTTCAGTCTCAGCCTTACTACAGGATATGTACCCAAAGAGTGGTGTACAGCAACAGTGGTCCCTCTCCACAAAGGTGGTGCCTCAATGGATCCTGGAAACTATCGCCCCATAAGTCTCACTAGCTTGGTCTGCAAAGCTATGGAAAGGATCTTCATGGACCTTATAAATAAAGATAATGGGGACCTACAGACACTGGATCCTACCCAGTATGGCTTTGTTAAGGGCAGATCCTGCCTCTTAAACCTGGTCGATTTCTTTGAAACAGTCACCAAGGCCATTGACAAGGGGAAGGTGGTCCACACAGCCAACCTGGACCTCGCAAAAGCCTTCGATACAATACCCCACTCGGGCATTATAGATAAGCTCACCAGCTTAAATATAAACCCCTATGTCACTAGATGGGTTGCAAACTGGCTCAAGGACAGAACCCACATGGTTAGAATAGCTGGAGCCATGTCAGACTCCAAACAATTTACAAGTGGCGTCCCACAAGGCTCAGTCTTGGGACCTCTCTTGTTCGGTATATATTTCTCGGAGGTACAGGCCAACATGGAAGGACTGTGGCTGACCAAGTTCGCAGATGACTGCAAACTGGGCACCATAATAGACTCTCCAGCCGACACAAGCATCCTCCAAAAGGGCCTCATAGAAACAGACAACTGGTGCCAGAGCCATGGCCTCAAGCTAAACGCCAAAAAGTGTATAGTCATCCCCTTTGGCAAAAACAAAGTGCCCACAAATTACCACATAGGTGGTAATCCATTAAGTACAGAAGAAGTAATTAGGGACCTGGGGACCCAAGTTGATAGCAATCTCTCATTTGACAACCACGTGGCCAAAGTGGTTAGAAAAACATTTTATATAGCCCACCTAATCATGAAGGGATTCACATCTAGATCAGGGGAGGTCATCGTGCCTCTTTACTCATCCCTCATCAGGCCCATAATTGAGTACAATGCCCCTTTTGGGATGTACCTTACCAGACACCTGCAGCAACTGGAAAGACCCCAAAAGTACCTCACCAAGAGGATCAAGGGGCTCAAACCGATGCCGTATGCTGCCCGGTTAAAGAAACTCCAGCTCTACTCAGTGGCATACCACCTGCTCAGAGGCGATCTGTGCCTGACGTATAAAGCCATGTCCAACCCGGAATTAATGGACATGCTGCACCTCAGAAAATCCAAATCCCATCGAGCTACGCGCTCGAGGGACTTAAACCTCAGCACTGAAATAAATAGGACATGCTGGAGGGACAGATTCATAACCCAGAGGCTCCCTTCACTCTGGAATAAAATCCCAGTCCAGGTTAGGCAGAGTCCCTCATTGACTCTCTTCAAGAGGAATCTTGATGAGTGGATGGGAGATCGTAGGTTTACCCCGACTATCACTTCTGTGTCACTGTTAGACAGAGGCACAGTGTACTAACCTCGAAAAAGGGCATAGCAAAATTAATTTAAAATGGGTGGCAAAAGCCATACACACTCTGGCTAGGCTTATAAATGCCCTAGGGCAGACAGCCTAGTATGAACCTATGAACCTATGAACCTATGAAAGAGATAATGTTTGGAAAGATTGGTTAAAATATAGATCTCCTCAAAACCTACACCACTTATAGAGTTACATAACCATATTAAAAGACAGATTATTGCAGACAAGAAAATCTACTTCAGTAACCCTTTACTAAATTATTCTTCCAGTTTAAAAACATTCTGATGTTTTAATAATAATATACTCCACCCTGGAACATCCAGCATTCCTAATTCTGCCCCAAATAATACTCCCCCGGAAATAGTTGTTCAATTTAACATACATTTTAATGAAAGCATTAAAGACCTTACTAAATATTTTCCTTCCAAAAATCCTGACATACCCTATCCTCAGACAGCAAACACCCCCTATTTCACCTTAAAAAAGATCCCAACCTCCTACATCAAATTGTTACCTCTTAAACTGAAACCTTGTTCTCCTTTAGTAGGTAATTGCCCAGATGAATACCTTAAGATGGTTGCCATTTCCAGAGCCTATCCTATGTCTCTTCTTATTGACATCTCTATCAAGGAATCATATGTTCCTTCTGTATGGAAAAAAAATATTCTTCACCCCACTTCATAAAGGTTGAGCCTCATCTAGTATAACCATTTTCAGACCTATTGCCATTGTATTCCCATTGTCAAAATTCTGGAGAAGTGCATTTACAAGCAGCTTCTGCAACATAGTCTTTAGGAAAATTCCAGACCCCTAAACAACATGGTTTTAGACCCACCCATAACACTTCTACAGCCTTACTAACTTTCACAGATCCTATTAACAAAGACAGAGTTGAAGGCAAACTTGTTTCCTCTGTATTCCTTGATCTCTGTAGAGCTTTTGATTTATTCTATCACCAAAAACTCTTCTACAAGTTGTCTTCCCTCCAGCTATCACAGCCCAAACTACTATGGTTTAACAAGTACTTAAACAATAGATACCAGCCTGTTAAATGGCTCTTCACTTTTTCTCCCTTCCTTTCTTCCTGTCAGTACTGGTGTGCCATGGGGCTCCATTCTCAGCCCTCTACTCTTTAATATATTCACTAACAATTTACATAAATCCTCTGAGCAAGATTATTCTACCCTAGTATGCATTTCTGATAAACAATTACATCTTCAAAGAATTACTTAGGAAGCCTTTAACTTTGCTGAAAGTTGGCTACAGGATGGTCACCTACTACTAAATCAAAAAAAAAAAAAAAAAGAAAGAAAACTAAATTACTTCTCTTTTTTCCAAAATCATATCTCCATGAAAAAAACAACTAAATCAACCTTAATATTTCTTCCTTAAATAATACCATGACTGAAGTTACCCCACATACAAAACTATCTGGTATGACAATCGATGACAATCTTAAATTCGATTTACATATCCACAGCAGCATCAAGAAAGCCCATTACAAACTAAGCACCCTATATAGAGTAAAGAAATTTCTTACAGATTCTGCCAAGGTAACTCTAGATACCACTTACCTCTTACCACCTCTCCTATATGGAGCCCCTATCATGACCAACATACAATCCTCACTTAGTTCTAAACTTGACCAGTGCTCTAACAAAGTCACCAGATTCACTCGCAGCAATCCTTAGCAGGCCCATCACTATTTATCACTAAAAACACTTAACTGTCTTGAGCTTCCTCACCAGTTACCTTACATTCATCTCTCCTTAACCCATAATATCATCCATACCCAATCTACATACCCAACAGTTAGACCCCTACTCCAATACTATCTTCTAAATTGTCATATTCGGTCAAATAATAAACAACTGCTTACCATCTACAAACCACAAGGGGCTGTTCGGGACAGTCTATATTTCAACAGTGTAGCTAGAACTTGGAATAAAATTCTTATATCAATCAGGTCTATCACACACCTTCATCTTTTCAAACCATTGCTAAATGATTTCCTCTCTACTTCATGGCTTTGTCCCTGCTCCTCATCTGGGATATAGCTCTCTTACACCCTTCATCATCTTTCTTATACTCCATTTAAAACACTAAATCACTTAACCTGCTCGTCCCCTTCTAATACCTTAGTTTATTGTACTTCTTCAACTACTATTCTTGTTCTAATGTAGCACAACCAAACTACTATTCCTTAACTACTTCTCTGTTATCACTCAGACTTGCTTATTTCCTCTAGTACCTCATTCTATTGTATTTCTTAAATTACTCATACCTATCTTATATACCACTCTTGGATCTGTAAAGTCTCAGCAGAAGGCTTGTAAATGTATTGCTTGTAAATATAAATACACATTTTATTATACTGACTACTATGCTATGTATTCACTGAAAGTGCATTATAAAATGTGTTATTGCAAATATTGCTTGCATTAAATAAGATGCCTTGGAGTTTTTCTTCCTGAACATCTGCTTAAAAAGGTATCTATGTCCAGTTAGAATTCTGCAGTAAACAAATGTCAATAAATATATAAAATAAATGTAAAGTAATCCTGCCATTGATGTGAAATTGCCTTTATGCAACTAAAAGAGGACTGCTGCTCTTGAAATTAGTTCAAGAGTAAATTTTGTGGGTGTAAGCCACAGTTTATATTCAAAAGTAAATCCTTTTGTGTACTGCTTAAACAAGCTACTCTGTGTAGTACTGCACCACTGTTTTTTCTCTCTCTCTTTTGGTTATAACTTTCCAGTTTGCTGTTCTTTTTCTAAAGCTTGTCTGAATTACCTTTTGGGTAATGAAAGAATGCAATTAATTCTAGCAATTTGGTGTCTCAGTTAATCAGTGTGAGGTGGTTATAACTGAGTAATTTGCAGTGTTAATTTAGATTATAGCTTCTGCTTTAACAATGCATTGCTGAATTTAAAGAAGCTGGAAAACTAATACAAGGGCTGCTAAGGAGCATCATTGTTGGGTACTGCTTGTTACATTATACATGGCACAGTTTACAAAAGACAATTAACGCTCCTAGCTGTTAACTGATACACAGCAGTTGTTGGATGTTTAAGAGTTTAATAATTGCACCATATTGGCGTAAACTTTTTTGGGGAAATACAGCTACCTAAACAAACTGATGTTCTACATAAGTAAGATTCTTTATTTAAATCTGCACTTTAGGAGGTATTCACTGTAACCTTAAAGCAGTCTTATGAAATGTAAGTAAGTACATTTAAATAAGTCCTAACCAACAGATTATGAAATTGATCTTAAGTTATATTATTTTAACTCAAAAGTCTACAGACAGTTTTGATCACCTCAGAAAAGGTCTTGCAAGATTGTCATTTCACACAGTATCAAATTTGTTTGTTTTCCTGTCACTGTGTCATTCTACACAAAATTACCTTCTGTTAGGAGGATTTGCAGCCTGCAAAAAGTAATTTTCAGTGCTGACAATACATAGTTTGGTACCTTTGGGCAGAGCTGGATCCAGTCCTAGGTGACCAAGGCAGTCGTCTAGGGCACACCGGCTGAGAGAGGGCCCATGCTGGCTGGGAAAGGGGCCCACTGGCCAGGAGATTAATTTTTTAAATTAAAAAAATGCATTCTTTAAAGGTGTTCTTCCTTAAGAATGCCCTTTGCATCCATTTGCACATACCTGTTACATCTGTATGACCTGTTTATGTCTTTGTCTTTTGTGTCTATACGACCTGCTATTTATATCTTCATCTTCTGTGTGCACAGAATTTGAACAGAAGTTTGGACTGTGGACCACAGATAGAAAAGTAAGAGGTGTGTGTGTGTGTGTGTGTGTGTGTGTGTGTGTGTGTGTGTGTGTGTGTGTGTGTGTGTGCGTGTGTTTATGTGAGCACACATGTAATTTGAATACAAGAAGATGTTTGGACTACGGACAATGGATGGACAAGAAAGAGGTAGGTGCACATGCACGAGCCCGCACGTGTGTGTGTGTGTGTGTGTGTCTGTGTGTGTATGCCTGTGTGTGTGTGTGTGTGTGTGTGTGTGTGTGTGTGTGTGTGTGTGTGTGTGTGTGTGTGTGTGTGTGTATGTGTGTGTGTGCAAGAG
>NC_056728.1:451724550-451839550 GCF_019279795.1 Protopterus annectens | reverse complement strand
TCAAAGACTCCAAAATTCTTCCTCTCAGGCTATATTATACACATTGATGGATTAAACAAAAAAGCTGGTGGTCTAGCCATCTTAGTTTCAAACCACCCTGTTCTTTCTCTCCCTCATGCTTTGTCCCAGCTGCATTTTGCTCCACAGAGATACTATTTTCTAACTTGAAATGAAGCAATCATAAAAATATACATATCATTGCTCTGCATATCCCTCCAGGTAAAATACTCCAGTATTGAAAGGCATCCTTAACTGGATATCTGGTTTTATATCCTATGAAATTGCAATCGTTGGTGATGTCAACACTGACTGGCAGCACCTTTCAACATAGTCCCCCTCAAATAGCATTGACCTATATGGGTTTACATAATTTATAACCTCCCGTACTCAGCCCAAAAAAATCTTAAATTCTGGCTCCCTAGATTGGATCCTAGTTTCATATCCTAAACAATATAACTGTCCCAGAACTCTCCCAGACTTCATTGACCACTGCCCCATCTATTCAGAGATTAATAAACCACAACTCCAAAGATCAACTTCTAAAGGAATGTTATAACCTTACTGACTTTAAACCTGATGTTTTCAACAATGTTCTTCTATCACTTAAATGGTAGAGTCTTTATACCTTACCACTGAATGATGCTGTTCTTAAATTTGAGTCATTATTTCTCGGTTCCCTAAATAGCCTTGCATCGTAAGAAGAAAATGTGTTAAATCCACCAAAACTGTCTGGTTATTCAACACTAGTAATACACTAATGTACAAGAGAGACAAAACGTGGCAAAACTAGCAAAGAACCAAATCTTCTACCGACCTTCAAATTTAAAATCACCTTTGTAAGCTTGCAAAAACTCAAGTGATAACTGATATAAGACAAGAATGACTTTGATCCACAAGTAAACCATAAAACCAGAGAAATGTTGATCCTCTAATAACAGATCCGTACACCCTGGAACCTTTATTGCCCCTACCACCTGCCAGATAACTGTACCATATAAATTTATTTATTTATTTTATTTAAATTTGTTGACCGGGAGTGTCCGACTGGACGTAGGTCCATTTTCAGCGGAGGCCCGGAGAGAAAAGCTCCACAGTAAAATAAACAGACAGTAGTTACATTGGATTACATAGCGATTAACAATTTAATATAGCAATTACTTACAACATATTTACAGATGAAGAACATAGTATATCAGTAGACAACTAGAATCTTTATCTGTGAAGTACATAACAGACATTAACAAATGTTACAATGAGAAGTTCCTGCTGTATAATAAGTACTAGGCTTATGAGCATCTGAGCTTGCTATAATCAAGGTAGTTAGTGGAGTGGAAAGAAAGGTAGTGGTTGGATGGGGTAGATGATATTAGAGTGGGAGTTGCAAGGGCATAGCCAGCATGTTTTTAGGTGCGCTTTTAGTAAAGTTTTGAAGTGGTTGCATGATGGTATGGAGGTAATTGTGGGTGGGAGGGAGTTCCATAATTTGACTATGGTGCAAGAGAATAGTGCTTCACCAGCAGAGTTATTGGCTTTAGTGATCTGCAAGTGATTTTTGTTGCTGGATCTTAGTGGTCTGGTGGTGCGATAGGGTTGGAGTAGATTCTGGAGGGATGGGACATTTAGTGGATGGTTTACTAGTTTGTGGGCGAGTGAGAGTTGATACCACTGAAGGAGGTGAGGGAGTTCAAGCCAGCCCAGTTCAGCAAGTGAGAGACAGTGGTGACTACGGTAGGATGCCCCTGTGGCGAATTTGGCGATTTTGTTGTAGCAGGTCTCTAGCTTGTTTAGATCACATTGCCTTAGGTTGGTATATATTGGAGAGGCATAAAGTAGGGTGGAGATAAGGTGGGAATTTGCTATTGAAATCTTTGCTGCTTTGGTGAGAAATTGCTTATTTCTGTATAATGCTCCTAGTTTTTTGTGGACTTTTTTTTATGGTCATGGATATGTGAATGTCAAATTTTAGTTTATTGTCTATTTCCACTCCTAGCAATTTGGTGTGTTCAGTTGGGTATATAGTGGTGTTGTCTTTTGCTGTGATGTTAAAGTGAGAGTTGTTTTGAGTATGTTTGGTGGGTTGGAAGATGAGTAGTTTAGTTTTGTTTGGGTTGAGTATTAATTGGGCATCGGATAACCATGTTTCAACAGAGGAAAAGGCTTCCTGTGTGACTTTTTGCAGTTTGGGTAGGGACTGGGCTGAGCAGATGATGGTCGAGTCATCTGCGTATTGTATGAGTGTGCCATGTTTGGTGGCAGAGGCTAGATTATTGGTGTAAACAGAGAAGAGTAGGGGTCCAAGGATGGATCCTTGGGGAACCCCTATGGAGACATGTAGTTGGGGAGATATGTCATTCTGCCATACAACGGATTGTTGGCGGTCAGACAGGTAACTCTGAAACCAGTTGGTGACTGATCGTGAGAAGGATAGGTTATTGAGGACAGAGATAAGTTGTTTGTGTGGGACCATGTCAAATGCTTTAGATAGGTTTAGGAAAGTAGCAGAGGGGAGATAGCCATTGTTTTTATGCTGAAGGATAGTGTTAGTAAAGGAGAGTAAGGCAGTGGTGGTGCTATGGTTTGGTCGGAAACCATGCTGAGTACTGGAAAGGAGGTTGTTAGTAAGGAGGTAGTCTGAGACCTGAGAGTGTACGCATCTCTCTAGTATTTTGGAGAGTGGAGAGAGAATAGCTATGGGGCGGTAATTGGTTAGTTCTGAGGAGGGTCCGCCTTTGTGGAGGGGAATTATATGTGATACTTTCCACAGTGTGGGAACGTAACTTTCTGACAGAGATCGGTTAATCAAGATGGATACTGGGTAGGCCAGAGCATCAGCTGCGATTTGTAGGTATTCACTTGGGAGGTTGTCTGCTGCTAATTTGGTGGGTTTAAGTTAAGTTTTTTTTATGTTGGAGGTAGGTACAGGAGAAAAAGAGAAGGCAGTGGGGAGATTACTAGTTGAAGGTATGGGTTGGAGGGGAGGGGGTTGTGTTGTTTAGCTAGTGATAGTATGGTTTGTGTGAAGTGTGTGTTGAATGAGGTAGCAATATTTTCTGAGGAGTGAGGGATGTTAGGAGGAGGGGTACTGAATTTACCTGGGTGGAGGATGGAGTTTATGGAGGACCAGAATTGTTTGGGGCTGTGTTCGGAGGAGTCTAGGGCAGACTGGTAGTATTGGAATCTGTCCTGTTTTATTAGCTTTTTGACTCTATTGAGTAGTTCTAGGAATTTCTGTCTAGTTGAGGGGGTTTTGGTTTTGTGCCAGTACTCCCAGGCTTTATCCCTGTTTTTCATTTCTGACTTAGTGGTTTTCTGTAGCCATGGGGAGGGTTGTGCTTTGGTTCTGGAAAATCTTATGGGGGCATGGTAATTAAGGATGTTCAGGAAGGTAGTATTAAAAAATTCAACTGCGTCATCTAGATTGAGGTACTTTAGAGGATGCCAGTTACATTCTTTGAGGAATGAGATGAATGTGAGTGGGTTAAAGTTTAGTTTTTACGTATTTGATGGTAGTTGACAGGTTTAGCTTGGTATAGGTATTTTTTGAGTAGGAATGTTGGGGAGTGATCACTGAGGCTATCTGATAAGCAGCCTGTTATATATGACTGGGGGCTCTTACTGACTAGTATCCAATCCAGGGTAGTGTGCTTGCTGGAGGTTTTATTTATCCTGGTTGGTGACTGGACTAGTTGGGTGAAGCCATGAAGGTGTACATGATGGGTTGGATTGTTGCCAGAACAGGATTGCCAGTCAATATTGAAATCACCTAAGATGATAGTTTCTTGGGGGAGATGGTGGGTAGACCAGCTGAGGAGGTTTACTAGTGGAGGGATGTTTTGGCCAGGTGGGAAGTAGCATCCAATTATGTTGATGGTTTTGTTTTGGTTAATTTTGAGGTTGGTATATATTATTTCTTCATTGCCTATTTGTGGAGCTGATGATTTTAAGATCTGGATGTTTAGATGCTGTTTAAATATTATAGCTACACCACCTCTTTTTTTGTTTAGCCGGTCTACTCTTAGTATGCCGTAACATGTAGGGAGTATTTGCTCACTGGTCATCTGAGGTTTTAGCCAGGTTTCTGTCAGGATGACTATATCTGGGGAGTGCAAGTCCATGGTGGCATGGAATTAATGGACTTTGTTGGATATACTTCTAATATTTAGGCTTAGTAGAAGGAAGTCACTTGGCTTTCTATTGGCTATAATATGGGCAAAGTTGTGGTTTCTAGTCTGATTATGAGGATTGGGGTTGGAGATGGTAGGGCCAGGTTGGGGTGGATGTCTCCACTTAGGGCTAGTTTTGATATGCATGAGATTATTAGTTTTCTCAGTTTTTGAATGTATTTGTTTATAAGGGAAACTTTATGATTGTGCTCTGTAGGTAATAGGTATGGTGGGAGGGTTACTATGTTAAATTGTAGGGATGCTTTATATTTGAGTAATATAGTTGGTAGAATATGTGGGGGGTGCATAGGGATGGTTCATGAGCTGGTGGGAGGGGAGCTGAGTGTGGGTGAGACAAGAGTGGTAGTGTGAGTAGTAGTACAGTGGTAGTGGTTGAGTGGGGGAATGATGGAACTTTGGTAGGATGTAAGATATGCAAGGAGAGTGCATGCAGTGAGCATAGGAAAGGTATGCTTGTACATGTTAGTTGAGGAGGTGTGATAGTAGTGGGAAGATGGAGGAGATAGTATTGGGTTAGCGCTGTGGTTGGCTATTGGAAAGATGGGAGGGGTTTGAGTGCAATAAAGGTGGGACCACTGGGGGTGGGAGGGAATAGGGGGCAGGGTGGGGAGCGAAGCGGGTAGAGACCCTGTTAGTTGCTCGTATCAGGGGGCTGGTAACAATCACAAATCAAAGACAAGTATGTGTTAAGAAACAATCACAATTGACCAAGGGCTGCTCTGAAACTGTAAGTCATTTCTTAATTTCTCAGGTGGAAAAAGAGGATAACCTTGTATCAGTAGTCCAATGTGGTCATAGTTTAAATTAACAAACGCACAGTATTGATCAGTTATGGATACTATTTGCTAACAGAAGGGAATAAGAGAAAGTGGAAAATGTGTGTGTGTGTGTGTGTGTGTGTGTGTGTGTGTGTGTGTGTGTGTGTGTGTGTGTGTGTGTGTGTGTGTGTGTGTGTGTGTGTGTGTGTGTGTGTGTGTGTGTGTGGTGGGGGGGCTGCTTACAAGGCAAAGCAGAGTGCTCTCCAGGGGAAAATGAATATTGGCTCAAACAGGTAGACACATACTCAAAGTTAACTGTAGCTGTTGGCAGACAGTTCAGACCCGGACTGCGCTTTTTTTACAAGAATGTTAAAGGTAGTACTGCAGTTGAATACTTAGGAGTGGTGTTAGGTCTAGAAAAGAAGAGTACAGAGAGGAGTAAGCACTTTTGAGATGGTAAATATATATTATAAAGATATATATTATAAAGATTATAAAAAACACACTGAGCAAATAGCTACCGCATGCTGGACAATGTCTTGAACCAACTATTTAGTATATGCAGATACTGAGCCAATTGGAAGAACATTAGAAAAAAAAACCCCAGACAGTTATGCAGTCACAGATAAAAATATAGCGAGCAGCAATCTGTTGTGGCTCTCTAATGTTATTCTATCCACCAGTAACAGCACAATTATATAGAAATAATTTAGACACTAGTATGAGCTATCTACACACAACACAATTACATGGATAACATTTGTGAACAAGGTGCAGCTATGCAAATAGACCATACATACTATTATACTAAAAACAACTTGGTGCATACAAATGCTAGCATGCCATAGTAACATCCAATAATAAAGCATAAATCATATTAGATGTCTAACACAATTCAACATAAACATATACCGTTGTAAAATGTCTAATACAATTCAACATAAATAGGCATTTACAGTTGTAAAACACTTACTGGAGAGACACTGAGCCTTCATGGGGCCTGTAGCAGAGTGGATTGTAGTTTTAAAAATGTTGCCTGCCACAGGTAATATTTATTAACTTTGGGATTGTCTTAAGGTAATAAACAGGGAAGGGGGAGGGGAGAACAAGGGTGTGAGCAGGCAGTTCTTTGTACTGCTGCTAATGAGCCAAAGCAAAGACAAGTATGTGTTAAGAAACAATCACAATTGACCAAGGACTGCTCTGAAACTGTAAGTCATTTCTTAATTTCTCAGGTGGAAAATAAGATAACCTTGTATCAGTAGGCTACTGTGGTCATAGTTTAAATTGACAAACACACAGTATCGATCAGTTATGGATAACAATTTTTATGGATAAAATGATAATAAATTTAAGTACCATTTTATAGACTCTACTTTTACCCTAACACTAAATCCCATCCAAAGTCTCTATGGCTCTGATGATTTTCCTACTTCCAATAAAAGGCTTATCTCCTTAAAATCTCTCTCTCTCTGCTTCATATATAAAACACCTACTCAGCCCTGCTCACTCTCAGTTGACTACCTACTGAATATCTAAAGCTTGCAGCTACTTCCATTGCTTATCCAATTTCCTTCTTGATTAATAGATTCATTAAACAATGAAATGTCCCGGCTCTTTGGAAAAAAAGTCATACCTCTTTGCAAAGGTGGTACCTCCTCTGAATTAAACGTTAGGAATATTGTTATCTTATCCCCTGTGAAAGTCTGCTAACCTCTACCCAACAGAGTTTTTACCCACACCATAGCACAACTGCCTTGGTTGCATTTTTAGATAACATCATCACAGGTAGTGATAAGAATAATTTGATCTCTTCCCTGTTTTAGATCTCTCCAAATGTTTTTTACAGTCTCTCACTCCAAATTATTGTCTAAAATGTCTGCACCTGGTGTGTCTAACACAGCACTCAGCTGGTTCACTTGCTACCTTTCTCATGGGCAACAATCTGTAAAATGGCTCACTACATATTCGTATTTTCTCCCAGTTAATAATGTTGTGTCCCAAGGCTCTATCCTTGGACCTCTTCTCTTTAACATCTTTATTAATGACTTACATAATTCCTCCCAATGGGCTTCCCTCATCAAATATGCCAATGATTCCACCCGCATTTGCTCATCAAATACTCTTCCACATTTATACTCGATTACTCAAAATTCCTTCAACTCCATTGAACACTGACTCTATGAAAATCTTCAGTTCCTAATTCCCAATAAAACCAAGCTACTACTATTTTTCCTCAAATCTGTAACACCTCTCAAAAACAGTTTACAAATAATTTTCCATAATCACACTGATATAGAAACTATACTTCATACCAAGTTAATAGGAATCACAATCAATGATCAACTAACATTTGATCTTCATATACAAAATTGTATAAAGAAATGCATCAGAAACTCAGTATGCTCCACAGATTGAAAACATTCCTCACCAACTCCTCCAGAGTCCTACTGACAAACATAGCTTTTACCTTCTCTACTGTATGCCTCACCATTTCTTACCAATATTCAAATCTCCTTCATCACAAAGCTAGAACTATAATCTAACAGGGTAGCTAGATTTGCAACCAATCTGTCATATAAAAGTCATCATTGCTGGGCTCTGAACACATTAAACTGGCTTGTGTTGCCCAGTTACTTCAAGTACAATTAAATTCTATTGCCCACAAAATGATATATAATCCTTCCGGTGTCCGTCAATCATTAAAATTTTCAAATATTACCTTCCTAACCATCCACTTCACTCAGCTGAGTAACAGCTTGCTGCAGCTCATAAACCTAAAAATCATAGGGCATAGTGTATATACTGCATAGTAGCCAAATACTGGAACAAGATTCCTATGGACATTAGATCAACATATACAAGTACTATCTTAAGCATAAGCTATTAAGGAATACTCCATCTCCGCACTTGCCTTTCTCCAGGATAAACTCACCCTTTTATTTCCCCTTTCCTATACTCCTCCTCTTACACTGCCTCTTTTCTCTTTCGTTTCCAGACTCCTTTCTACTTCTCTTAGTACATACAGTTATTTCTCTCTTACATCCTTCTATACCATCACCTTCAAACTTCTTTTACCCTCTTCGTTTCTACCTTCCATTGACTTTTCTTAGCCTATAATATTTTTCTTACTGTCAGGTTTCTGTTTCTTCACCTCCTGTTCTTTATTACTTTTTCTTTCTCCATCATTGTGTGTGTGTGTGTGTCTATATTTATCTATCTATAAATATATATATATATATATATATATATATATATATATATATATATGTGTGTGTGTGTGTGTGTGTATGCTTTTTACCTGTCTCATATAATCATGCTTTTTTTTTATTCTGTTGATCTCATTTCTATAATTTATTATAACTTCTTTCATTATTTGTATGCTTCTAAGATCATACATACAATTCGTATTAAGTCTTATGGTCTTCCATGAAAATAGGATTTATGCCCAGTCATACTTTCCTGGTAAATAAATGAATAAAGAAATATAATTTGGGCAATTATTCTACTATATCCAAAAAAAATAACATCTGGGAATTTAAGTTCGCTAGTGATGCAAAAATAGAAAGTGCAGTATCTACAATTAATAATCCAAAGAAATTATAGTCTTATATAGACAAATTTTACCAAAGGTCAAATAATCAATTGAAGTTTAGCCATTGCAATTCTGAAATAATGCCTGTAAGATGTTCAAGTAAGCACCCTTACTCACTGAACCAGGAACTTTTAAAACATCTGCAGTGAGTTCACAGCCCTCACGGTCATAGTAATATTCTGTCATTGAAAAGGCATGACACCTTGGTGAATAGAAAGTGTTACCGAATTATGACTTCTATCTTGAAACTGATTAGTTTAAGGCAAAAAGATATCCTTCTCCCCTTGTGCAAGACCCTAGTTAGGCGAGTGCTTGAGTATGGCATAAACTATTGTATATGTGGATTTAGGGAGACTAATAAACTAGACAAAGTTCAGAGAGACTTTATAAGATGATTTTGCAGTACTTAGAATCGTAGGCTCCAAATAAAAGTTAATGTGCATGAAGTTACACTCAGTTTCATCCATGTAATACAAGGTGACCTGACCCATCTAAGTTTCCCTTGTTCACATTTGTATACATGAGGTCAGGGTCTTGCATCAACAGTGACCATTATCTAGAGCCAATGTTCATACATAGAGGTTGTTAGCCTGGCATGGTTGATCTTCTATACTACACACACACACACACACACACACACACACACACACACACACACACACACACACACACACACACGCACATGCACACACACACACACAGAAGCACACACATGTTCAGCCACATTTATATCCAGTTTTGATTGTCCAGTCCATCTACTGCACGTTTTTGGAATGTGGGCAGAAACTGTACAAGTTAGAGAAAATCCATGCAAATACAGGGAGGATATGCAGACACCACACTGAAGGTACCTCAGCAGAGTATTCAACCAGAGAGTCTCATGCTATGAGGCAGCATCATTACTAGCTACATCACTGTGTCACCCATGAAGTGACTTAATGTCTGTATATACATGCTCTTAGGACCCTCATGCCATGTTAGGCCTTCACTTTTCTTCACATCATGCTGAAACAAGACATATTCACTTGATGTAAAAACATACTTTTTCAATAACAAGAATTGCTAGGGCATGATATTTATTACCTCTACCAAACGCTACCAAAGAGAAAATCTTCCTGCTTGAACAGTTTAAGCACTAGATTGATTGTTTTTTCTTTTGGCAACGAAGTCTGTAAAATATCTTCAACATGGAATACAGCTTGTTGTGATTTCTGTCTTGATGTCCTATGTCTTTAAGGTAACATGGTTGCATTTTAAGCAGTTCTGAAAATAATAACCTTGTTTTGTTCTATAGTTAGTCAGTTAATACGGTTAGGTCTTTTGCTGGCATGTGAAATGTTGGATCTGTAGATGACCATGCCATTTGTGTATAAAATTAAATAAAGCTTTGATAGGATTCTGATGTCATAGTACCTATTTTGGCAGATAAACGTCTGTCTAAGCCATTTTTTTACTGAAACATAATGATTTTTTTAGGATTAGTTTTATGGTTAATGCATCAATTAGAATCGCATTGTATGTGCTCTATAAATACCGAAGCTACCAAATGTATTTATTCAAAACATTATTATGACAGCAATAATAACCCAAATGGCAGTCATTGTAATCTTGCTGTACCAGAAGCAATGATGGTACCTGAATAATATAGCATATTTCTGGATTTAAGTAGATAGATGTTGATACACAAGCTTTTCTAAGATATTTTGAAAGGTATGCAGGATAGATATGTGTCTAAATTCAATGGAGGAGGATGCTTTTGGATTTTGGGACTGCATTTTTTTCTGACCTGTTTCTAATGTCTGACATGAAGTTTTGATAGAAGGAGTGACTGGATATATGATGGAGAGGAGATAGAATATTTTCTCTACACATATTGATAAATGGAGTGAAGCCAGTCAGAATCTGCTGGGGCATTTTGCAGAATTTTTTTTCCCCAAGATCTTTAATTTATTTTCTTTCTATTGCCAGTTGTGGAAAGTGGTTGAGGGTAGAGTGTTATAGTCAGCTGAGTAAGTTTTAGGAAGTTGAAAACAATTAAAGAAGAGTTTTTGAGTGGTTAAGGGACTTTTGGATTAGTCAGTTGTATCATTTTGATTGGGTTCTTGTTGTTGACTGGTTAGTAATGGCATTTGTCTGTTTCCAAAACTGTTTAGGATGGTTTTGGAAGGATGTTTGCTTGGATTAGAAGAAAGAGTTTCTTGATGAATGGTATTTTTATGTTATTGAGGAATATAAGTATATTTATGGTGCCTCAGTTGGGAGGTTATTTCTACACGTACCATGCCTTGTACCTGAGTTTGAATGTGTTTTTTGTTCCTTGGTCACCCAGTTGTGGGGTTGAATAGTCTTTCAATAATGGGAACACATTGATTTTACAGTGCCTAGAGTATGCTTTTAAGAGCAGTAGATGCTACAGAGGAATCATATTGTCTATGCCCTAGTGACCACTCAGTGGATACAAATTCTGATTTAAAGGCAGTAATGGTTTTCAAAGTTTCTGGTATAACGGTAGCAAGCAGTTTTTATAGGATAACTGGAAATGAAAATTACTAGGTAATATCCATTTAAGGCAATGGCAATAGACATAATGGCATTTGGGGTATTTGCAATAAATAGATTTTATTTAATTTATTTATTTAATTTTATTTTACATTTGTTGACCACCGGGAGAGTCCAAATGGATTACAAGTCCATTTTCAGTGGAGGCCCGGGGAGAAAAGCTCCAAGAGAACATTTTTTTTACAAAACATAGTTTTAAGGACAGACTTTTGACATACAATTTTCACAGAAGAGACTTTGACATACATATTAACTAACAGATAGGATACATTCATTCTCTACAATATAATATTAGATTTTAGATTATATTCCTAAGTTTAGGATTCATGTGATAGATTTACTATCAGAATAAAATCAGAGAGACATAGAATAAGGCTCTGAGAGAGCAGATGAGATAGATCTAGGAGATTATGATTACAAGACTGGAAGTTAAGTCTAGTTCTTTCATCTACTAGATGAAGCAGGCCAAGGAAAACCATTTCAACCCAGCAGACTGAAGTTAAAGCCTCTCAAAATTATTTTTATATGGAAAGGTGGTTGGCTTTAGTTGAGAAAGCAGGTTTTAGAATCTTTGACAGAGGAAGAAAGAGGTACATAGGCTATAGAAAAGTGGATATAAAGGAGTTTAGCAAGTGATTGGAAGTAATGAACCCTTTTGGGGTTGCTTTCATTGACAGAGTAAGATGGTTCATTGACTTGCATACTGAGGTAATATTTTTAGTTGTAAGAGGGCACCACCACCTGTTTGTCTTCCTTTTAGAGCATAGAAAATGTATAATATATTACATTGTATTATATTATATTGGTTTATTATCAAAATGTCAATGTTTAAAACAAAACGACAGCTTTTACACTGAAAGACAATGTGAAATCACATATAAAGTAGGTAAAAATGTCGACCCTGATGAACAAATTCAGCAGATTCACCATTTTAACCGAATATCGAATGTTATATACTTATACGTGCTAAAGTAAGTGTAATTCATAAGATGGAATACACTTTTTTGCCCCCCACACCACCTGAAAACTATGCAGTAAGGAAAAGGATAAATTTCCCAATCTGCACTGTACCGAGATCTGTATTCATATCATCGACCACATATAAGTGAATGCACAGTGGCATTCGCTGCAAAGGACACTCACTCAATTGAAGTTCGGAAATACAGGAATCAGACAACTGCCATTCTGCACTCCCATGTTTGCAGAACCTTCATTCTTCATTTTAATAGTAACCCTATTATATTATATTATATTATATTATAATTTATTTACATTTGTTTACTGGGAAAGTCTGACTGGATAATTGTACCCATTTTCAGGGCTTGCCTGTGGAGAAAAGCTCCACAAATAAAAGAACAGAAAATACATATATACATAGGTGAAAACGGATATATTACAATATACTGTAAATACATAGATCAGTGCAAATATTAACATACATATGACATACACAGTAATAGACATATATCTTCATTAAAACAAGATAAATGCAATATCATGTAGCACTGAAATGAGTTGACTTGTTATGAGTGTGAGAATGTATTATTCACTCATATAGCAAATGTCAGAGTGGTAAAATTCAAACAGTGGATAATGGTGGGGTGAGAAAGAAAAAGAGGAGCATGAGAAAAGTATGTTTTAGAGGTAAAAAGTGTATAGATAAGGGAGGCAGAAGAAATAATGAGTAAAAACAAGATTAAGAGTAAGATGAATAAAAACAAAGAAAAGGAGAGATAGGATGTACAAAGGTATTAGAGGAGAAGGAATTAACATTTTAACCAGAAGAACAGCTAATGCAAAGCCAGTAGTCAGAGGGGAACTCTTTTAGTTGTGACTTAAATAAAAGCATGTTATATTTTGTCCTGATTGGTGCAAGGATTGTATTCCATTCCTTTGCGACACAGTATTTAGTACAGACTTTGACTGTAGTTTTCGTAAGGCTTAAGTAGATTTTTGTCAGAAGACCGAAGGAGACAATTTGGGTGGTAGTGGTGGAGAACTGTCCTTATAGCTGGGCAGGAACTGTGATTAAATGTAATGTTCTGTGTTAAGAGAAGATGGGTATAATTTAGTTGCTGTGGTAATTGTAGCTAATTTAAAGTTTTAAGTGCAGAACAGTTATGTGTTCCTTGACTTGTACGAGCTGCAAATCTAGCTATCGTATTGTAATGCTGTTCTAGTTTAGATTTTAGGGTAGCCTGATGGTTAGTCAAGATGACAGAACCATATAATAGAGACTAGGTATGTAGTAGCAAGAGTGACTCTGGTGGATGCAGTAAGGAATTTTTTGGATCTAAAAAGCATTCCTATTTTTGTAAATGTTTTATATTATTTTGAATATAGAGATCATATTTCAAGTTATCATGGGGTAACCATGGTGGTGCAGTGGTTACCATTGTTGCCTCACAGCAAGAGGCTCTCCAGTTTGATTCTTGACTGGGGTGCCTTCTGTGTGGAGTCTGTATGTCCTCTCTGCGGTCATGTGGGTTTCCTCTCAAATTCCAAAGACATGCAGTAGGTGAATTGGACATTCTAAATTGGCCATAGTTGAGAGTGGGTGTGTGAGTGGGTGGTACAAATGAACTACCGTGGCAGGGCTAGCCACCTGCAAGTGTAAACCTTGGCTCAAGATGGTTGTTACTGCTGAAGTGACAGCCCAACCCCATGTGCAAAATGGGAAAAAGGGGTTGGGGATGGATGGATGGATCTATTGAAAACCCAATCAGTTTTTGTATGGGGAATTACTTCAATTGGCATATTGTTTAGTGGTTATCTTAAAGTTAATTTTCTCATGGGCAAGTGATTTGGGGAAAATAAAAGGAGTTTGGTTTGGTTAGTATTAATAAGGAGATGGTGATTACAAAACCAGTTTTCAATACAGTTAAAGGCATGTTGTATAATCTTTTCTAAATTTTCTAGATAGCCTGAGAGGCAGATAAGGGTAGCATCATCTGCATACTGTACAAGGAATGCTTGTTGTAGACTATATACTTAGGGACGTTGTGATGCAAACTGGGATGTCATCTTTTACCCAATAATATGTAATGACTGCTAAGTCAATGGAATGATTTCTTCTAGCTTATCCTTCTTTTGCCAACATTAAGAATGAAACAACTTAAATGTGTGACATTATAACAACATTGAGCTATCCCGTCATGTGTAAAGTGCTTTAAGTCTGATACCAGCTGATATGTTAACGACAGTGGTTTCACTATCAAGCCTTGCTGCATTCCTCTCTTTCTTTCTTTTTCTTTCTTTCTTTCTTTATTTATTTATTTCTTTCTTTCTTTCTTTCTTTCTTTCGTTTCTTCTTTCTTTCTTTCTTTCTCTTTCTTTCTGTCTTTCTTTCTTTCTTTCTTTCTTTCTCTCTCTCTCTTTCTTTCTTTCTTTCTTTCTTTCTTTCTTTCCTTCTTTCTTTCTTTCTTTCTTTCGTTCCTTCTTTCTTTCTTTCTTTCTCTCTTTCTTTCTTTCGTTCTTTCATTCCTTCTTTCTTTCTTTCTTAATTTCTTTCTTTCTTTCTTTCTTTCTTTCTCTCTTTCTTTCTTTCTTTCTTTCGTTCCTTCTTTCTTTCTTTCTTTCTTTCATTCTTTCTTTCTTTCTTTCTTTCTTTCTTTTTCTTTCTTTCTTTCTTTCCTTCTTTCTTTCTTTCTTTCGTTCCTTCTTTCTTTCTTTCTCTCTTTCTTTCTTTCTTTCTTTCGTTCCTTCTTTCTTTCTTTCTTTCTTTCTTTCTTTCTTGCTTTCTTTCTTTCTTTCTTTCCTTCTTTCTTTCTTTCTTTCTTTCTTTCGTTCCTTCTTTCTTTCTTTCTCTCTTTCTTTCTTTCTTTCTTTCTTTCTTTCTTTCTCTCTTTCTTTCTTTCTTTCTCTCTTTCCTTCTCTCTCTCTTTCTTTCTTTCTTTCTTTCCTTTTTTCTTTCTTTCTTTCTTTCTTTCTTTCTTTCTTTCTTTCTTTCTCTCTCTCTTTCTTTCTTTCTTTCTTTATTTCCTTCTTTCTTTCTTTCTTTCTTTCGTTCCTACTTTCTTTCTTTCTCTCTTTCTTTCTTCCTTTCTTTCTTTCTCTCTTTCTTTCTTTCGTTCCTTCTTTCCCATTTGATAACCAGGTAGGTGAGCTGGTCTATTGATTCTTTTCAGCCATGACCTGGGTACAATCAAACACAAGAGATCCAATTACAGTACAGTTAGGTATACTAAGTAACAGTTTACATAAATAGTGAGCAAATCATTTTGCATACAAAGTAAATTTAAATGGATAGAATGAAGATTGTGCAAATCACAGGATCATAGGAGGTTACTAGGCTAATGGCCCCAGAGCCCTTACAAGCCTAGTTAAGTTCAACCCGTGTTCCCAAGTGTGTCTGGTTAAAGCAGATGCTAAAATCAGCACCTATTTCCTCTGGCAATCATAATCAAAATAAGATGAAACATGTTTAATGTACTAATAAGTTAACAAAGTTAACCAGTGTCATGAAAACAGTTGCATCCTGACTGATTTTGCCTCATTTTGTAAGTTAAGTTATGGTGTTTTGACCATTTGAAGTGCTTTGTTGCTTCTTATTTATTTTGGTAGCTGATTCCATATAGCCGGTCCCATTCATGAGTAGGCTTTTTCTCCAGTTGTCAGTTTGAATTTGTGTCAGACCAGAGGTTTTGTGCTTTCCTTGGTTCTTAAGGGAATAACTTTGATCTTATTTGTGAGTGAATTAATTAGATAAGTAGCACTGTAAATAATTAGTAGCCAGTTAGCCTTTTCATATAGCATGCAGTGATTGCTTTTCCTGTTAGCAAGAATTCAGTATTCTGTTTTCTGCTATTTGTAGTAGTTCTACCTTTTCTTCTTGGGTAAAGGGCAATAAGGGGGTGGGGGTATATTCAAGTTTTGAAATTATGGCATTTTTATCTAGTGGCTTGCTAGAGAGTAGGCATTGCCTTTTGCAGATTTTGTCAGAATAAATACTAAAGTTAAATGATGGGTCAAGAGTTACCCCGAGATTTTTCATTTTGGTCCAATGTTGTGCCTTCACATTCTAAGTTAGAATGTGGCAGGATTGGAATATCCCTAGACATCTTTATAACTATGCATTTTCACTTTACAGTTGCTAGTTTCTTTACTTCTTCTAGCTGAGTTGTAATATACTGGGTGTCCCTGATTTTCACTTTTTTTTGTCCTTCCTTGATGTTAACTGAATGGTTATTCATGTGTGCTATCTGGATTGAATTATTTTGTTTCCAAAGCTCACAAGGCACATATTTGTTTTCTCCCCATGAGTTATCATCCCTACGCTCATTTCTCAGCCAGTAATGACCCATTTATTCTTCTGGGTTAGAGTCAGCCCGTTCATTCTCAGATCATAGTGAAGCCTCTGTAGCCCATGCATTCTGTGACTCAGTTTAGAGGCTATAGGCTTTTTCATTGCATAGAATATTCAGGAATCAGGTGCAGGCCTTTTTTCACATAGGGAATGCCTGACTATATTAGCCTACAGACAAATTCCACCTTGACTCATATGCTGCAAATCACCTGTACACTCCTTTACAGATACCTAACAATGGTTTAAACCGCATTCCTCCATCTGAAATGGGTGAGCAGACAGTATATACATATATATATATATATATATATATATATATATATATATATATATATATATATTTTTTTTTTTTTTTTTTAACACTTTCCTTATTAGTATTTTTCATTTTCATGTACCAGTCTGACTAAATTTGTAAAATTATACTGCAAACTTGATATTTTAACCAACAGGGGTTTTAATTCTTAGGGTCATAGGTGTACAGGTGCATATGTTGCTGCCAGGCAGTTGATCAGGTAAATCCTTTATAGATTCACCACAGCATTTCCCACTACTTGTTATCTCTTTCCATACTGGTTTGAGGAGCCAGACTTGGTGTAAATTTACAACTATTCATCTACATATCTAGGCTGTGATAGAAGAAGATTATGGAAGCACTTTGTTTAATATGATGGGGATGTTAGGTCCAAAAGAATGGAATTCTTTGAGAGAGGTATCTATCCCGCCAGCACATGCTGTTGTTATTGTGGTGGATGATTAGGTCTCTTATCTGGGTGTCCATGGTGTTGTAGGTTTGATGCAAGTGTAGGAGATCATGTAGGATTAGGTCATTTAAAGCCTTGCAGACTATGCAAATGTCACCTGGTAGGATTCTATACAAGATACAAATGAGATATAATAGTCTTAAAACATTCATGCAGCTCAATCACCTGATTTTCTTAGGGTGGAAGCACTGCAGCTTTCTTTCCATTGTTTGGACATGCTTATGCTGAAGGAAGCATTATATTCTATTTTGGGCTTAATAATGGGGAAATACAGAGGTAGAAGATATGCCTTCGGTAATCTTCTGAGATACGGAGAAGGACTTTCCAATGAATGGAGAAATACGGTTATCAGTGAAGAGTACATTTTCTACAAAAGTCCCTAGATCCTTAATAATTATGTCAGATTTGAAGAGATTGCTGTATATTTTGCAGTTGTATTCGCACTCATGTTTTCCAAAGCACACAGTACTACACTTTTTAAAATGTAAAATGTGTTAGATGATGGGCATGGCAAAATAGGTTTATACATGTTGGGCCTACATACAAGACTTAGGGGTTTCTGAAGAGCCTTTGACACCTCCCGAGTTTGCAGGCATCTGCAAACTTGGCCAGCAAATGACCCTTGAAATCAGTTAGCTATGATATCAGGAAAGTAAATATCAACTAGGACTGGCCTAGTACTGAGCTCTGGAAACCCTGCCAATGACAAGCATTTTCCAGTAGATGTGTCAGTCCTAACTGACAGCATTCTACCTGTGAGCAAGTGCCAGATCAAGATAAATGAGGTGTACTGAATTGCCCTCATCTAATGCCTCTGTGGCTTTTTCAATGAAATCTACTAGGTTAAGCTGTCTGGATCTTCTTTCATAAAGCCAGATTGGTTTGGATTGAAGGCTTCTAAGCTGCCGATATCTTGGTTACTAAGCTCCATAAGGATATTTTCCATTATCTTCAGATAAAGCCGGAAAGTCCTAAATAATGTTGTTATAGGATCAGTTGTGGTGCTACTGTGGAGGGGGGGCAACCACAGACACTGACTATGCCTTCAGCAGTTGAACAGATTATGGAGTGAATTGTGAAACAGTGCATCATACTGACAAGAAAGCAGCCCAACATATTAACAGCACCAATATAGGCTCATAAAAACCTTTGAGGTAGGTACAAAAATTATGACATGCAGGGGAAAACTGGGGGAGGGTCGCTGGAGACATTTCAGCAAAACTTATCTGAAAGTGTGGTGCCTATGCCCTCAGGGGGACTGCTTGTGTATTATTGTCATTTATTAGTTTGGTACAACCCTAGGTATTGTTCTTAATGATTAGAACATTGCTGAAAAAGAAGCAATGGGTGTCCTTGGCAGAGGTGTCAGTTTTCAGTTGATGGATCTGATTTTGTTCCCAAGTCCTTAGCTTAACCTCTTAAGTTCAGTTTTAGAGCACAGGGGTTTTTGGTTTACTGCTCAGACTAAGGAGTTTTTTTTTTTTTTTTTTACTTTTCTTATATAGCTAGTTTGTACTAGAGCTTCACCACAGGGATTTGCTCTAAACCTTAGTACTGTAGTTGTCTTGGACTGTGGCTGGGACCAATGTCTCAAGGACTGAGGTGTGAATAGAATGTATGTGCTAATGTAGTTGTATTAGCTTTGGGGTTGTTAAGGGTATGGGGCTCTTCTAATGCTTCAGCTATTTATGTATTTGTTTATTCATTATATGAGTTAACTGGGACAGAGCACTGATCCACTTGACCCTATTTCAGGCTCATTTTTCTGTTGTAGATTTGCCTTTGAAAAATCTTTGATGTCCATAAGCTTTGTGTTAATTTTTGTTTGGACAATCATGCTGAATACTACTGAATGGTAGTAAAAATGTCCAGTGTTGGGTAACATAATATATTTATAGGTAAATATTCATGAGGACTGCACCCAGTAAATTTGAGCACATGTAAGGGATTGCATTATCTGGTCTAGGGATGATGAGCTCTAAGAAGTGTTACACATTATTTATAATGAAAGTTTTTCAATGAATAGATGGGTAGTTTCAGTCTGCAAAAATAAGAATGTTTGGTTTGATGGTGAGGGTATCTTGCTTATTTAGGTATGTCTCATGAGCTGTGGGTGTCATAGGGAGGGATTGTATAGGCTAGAATATTATAAGAAATGTTACTGATAGGAAGTAGGATGTAGAGGAATTTGAAGTTGTTACCTTGCTATGTAAGACTTGATGTGAAAGAACTGCAGAAGAATATGAAATTACCAGCATGTGTAGCTGAGACACTCTCAGAAGAAACTCTGCATGAGTGATAGGTGTTGAATCCAGGTAGGGACTATGTAGCAACACTGCATTTAGAACTATGTCTCTGTGGTGATGCAAATGTCAATGTGTTCTAGAGTCATGAAAGCTTCAGACGACGGTAGCTTCTTACTGAAGCTTCAAGTATTTAGAAGTGCTTTAGGATGGCTAGGTAGGTAGATGATAGAAACTGACATTGACTATAAAAGGCACTACTGTGGTTAAGAAAGTTATTGCCAATATGTGAAAATTGTGAGAAAAAAGCTGCAAGCTATCCTTGACAAAACAGTTAGTACTATCAGCCAGTTCCAAAGACATGCATCTGGAGCCTTTTTTCCCAGGCCTTAGCCTGAAAATGGGCTCTGCCCCAGTTAGACTTTCCCAGTAAACAAATGTTAAATGGGTTACAAAGTCATGTATCTGGAGCATTTCTCCCTGGGCCTCCTCTGAAAATTGGCTTTGTTCCAAGCCAGACTTTCTAAATGTTAAATAAATAAATAAATAAAAATAAATAGATAAATACTTTTAAGCCTGAAACACACTGAAACTATTGGAAAGGCATAGATACAAAAGCCAATTGTGGAAGTCAATTATATTTTGTTTATGTTATGCAATCATTTTCAGTAAAGGTGGGATATTGCCAAAAACTAGTCATACCCGTCTTAAACATATAATCAGAGATCTTCATCATGTATCTCTTTATATAATCCAGTGATGCTTGTCTCAAATCATTTATCCAAATGTTATCAGCATGAGTTTACCTGGACAAGGGCACTTGACACCTGAGAGGCAGCTTAGTGTCAGCCTTTAGTTGGTCACCCTGGTTGGTGTGCATATGTCTAACTATAGACTTTATAGTGATTAAGCATTTCCATGTTTAGTGGTTCATTCACATAACCAAGGCTTAAGCCTGCCACCTAGGTGACTAATAACCAAGGCTTAAGCCTGCCAGCTAGGTGCCTCCTTTCTGTGGTGTTTTTTTATTTGTATGGTGTTATATAATCACTTGGTGAATTATCTGGGTGTTGTTGAAGAATCTTTCTGTCACACTTGCACCTCAGGGCCACTGTGACCTAGTAGGAGATTTTTTTTCACCAAATTCAGCATATGAAAGTTTATGTGAGCTGAGCATGGGGGTGGGGGATGGGGGTTGACAATATGTTTTGAGGAGTGCCTAACCACCAACTTTAGGAAGTAGCTACACTTTTCATATATAGAATCAATGTGTGGTAGAATAAGTGGTTATCAGTAAGCATGGAGTATTGTGTGCCAACAGGCTGTGAACAGACGGAGTAAGCATAGAAGGTGTCATATGGTATCCAGAATTTTGTGCACAGTGGCAAGGAATATAGCAAGCAAGCTAGAGTGTTTTGCATACTAAAGACCTTAATAACCTGCCTCATAAATTAACAAGGTATGATTTTTATACACTTATCTATGCATCTAGAAGTAGCCTGCCTAGTGTACTAATAAGGTAGGTTCTAATTAGTTTAACAATATACTTAATAGTTTGGTAACTGGTGGCACAGGATTTATAGAGCTTATCTGTTTGACTGAGGAGCTGGCTGATTGCAGGAAAGCTTCTACAGCCTTGATGAGGAGAAGGGTATGGCTATGCTATGACAAATGTATATTGAGGTACTCATTTTGGTGTGGCAAGGTATTTCTGTAGTCATCTGAGAAGTAAAGATTGCAACCTTGTGCCACAACAATCCCCTAATTACGCTATTGTAAATCTAGAGCAATCATGCAATTTTGAGTGGGGATTGAGACTGAATAAAAGGGGGGGGGGTAGTTTAGGGACCACAAAGGCTACATCAAAATTTTCAATACAATGACTTGTGACTATAATGTGCACTGTGACTTGCTGTTGCATGATATGTGATTCAGAGGAGCCCAGCCAAATGAATCATAATGATGCATAAAGCAGAGCAATATAAAGCTACAGAAAAAACAAAAAAGCCAGCAACCACTAAAAACACCACTTGTTTCAATGTCTGTCATGATTATCAGACATGCAGTACACCAGCAATTTACCTTCTTTCGCAATGTAAAACAAGGCAAATGTTTTCCAAATGAGCAACAACACAAGAGTCTAAACAGTATCACAAATCAACAAATTTAGTAATAAAGTAGCAATTGATTGTAAATGAATTAGGAATATTCGCTCCCCTGACCTTGTAGGGACTGGTTTGAGGTCAAATCTGGTAAAGCAGTTCCAAACCATTAGCTCTGTTGTGAAACTCAGGATAGCTGAATGGAGCATAATGCCACACAAAGCAGAGCAATATGAATCTATAGATGAAGAGCTAACAGTCCAAAAAAAAAAAAAAAAAAAAAAAGAAAGAAAAAACATGCTGTTGCAACCACTAGTTTGATGTTAACAGAAATGGTGGTGGCTCAGAGGCTAAAGCCACAGCTAGTATCACTATTAGACAGTTATCTTACACATCTATGTCTGCTCAGGACACTCTTTCAGGAATATTTAAACATCACTCGTGGAAATCTATGAAAACCAAGCCATACAAAAAGTGGATCATGTGAGACTAAATGTTACAGAACTGGGATCCTTTTGACTCCGGGTGTGCGTTGCTATATGTCAAGAGTATTATAGCAGTAGATCTTGTATTTTGTCTCAAAAACAACATACTGTCCCTAAGCGCATCAGCAGCTTCAAACTTTGCAAGAGATGGTGAAATAAACATTGCAAAATATACGTAACAAGATACTCAAGCTGCATTTATATTGTACTTATATTGTAGCAAAATCTGGCTGATTTTTTTTTTTTTTTGTGGGACAAGTTAAAACAGTTACTATGTAAAACTAATTGGAGTGATGTGTTCTGGAGAAAAACTGCAAAAGGAATGTGCAAAGTTTTGAAAAAGACATTAAATGCAAAAAAAAATTTAATATCAGGATCTTGGCACACAATGTCAGGAGGATATTTTTTCTTAATGACCATTAAGCCCAGCAAATGTCATCAAAGATGAGAAACAAAAAATATAAGAAAAGGAAAAGAGGTTAACCACAACTTTGAAAAATGAAATAAATAGGCAATGCAAACAAATTAAGTATAGTATGAGGCAAGATTAAGAAAAAATTGAAGAAAATTTATATAAAGATATTGAGCATAATAGGGAACCATTTTGTAGATACATAAGATGTGGAAGGAGTAAATATATATAAATTGATAAACTGTGAGTAGATTCTAAAATTTATTCTCAGATATAGCAGATTATGGATACATTTTTAAACATCTTGTGCAAAACAGTTTGACTCCACAAAGGTGGTGAGAAATTGTTCTAGTGATATCCAAGTAACCTCTGATACCGAAATCAAATTAGATTATATTGAAAATTAACTATGCAAGCTGGATCCAAACAAAGCACAGGGAGGAGACAGTATTGGTAATAATGACATGAGAATACTTCAGCAAGAACTAAGCATACTATCATATCAGTTATTTATTAGGTCATATAAATATGGGAGATTTCTCAAGATTGAAAACATTCGCTTATTAAACCTGCCTTTAAAGGAAAGGGAAGCACGACAAACCCAGAGTCATATAGACCCTGAAGTTTAGTTTTATGCTGTGGAAGAATAATAGAGAAGGTAATACTGGATACGTTATTGTCAGAATTGGAAAGCTTGGCACTTGATGCCATATTTCAGCATGCATATGGTGAAAATAGATCTACTACCGCCTGTAACATGATGTTCTCTTACAATATAATAACAGATTTGAATGCAAAAGTGTGCTTGATGTAATTTATATAGCTTTAACTTCAGGATTTGACAGGGTTATGCACAAAATGATGATCAATAAATTAGAACAACTAGCTATGAATGTACTCTTGATAAGATGGATAGCTGGATGGCTTAAAATAGGACATAGTAAGTATCATACAGTGATTAAACAGGTAAAATTTGAGGTTACAGTCAGGATGTCCCACAGATCTCTGTCCTAGGCCCATACCTGGTTAGATAAAAAATTTGGGACAAATAAATTGAAAGGTGAATATTTAATACAGCGCATAGTGACTGAAACAGTAGATTTAAGGACGTGGATATATGGTTAAACCAAGCTTTGAGTTTTTTCTAATCATATCAACCGATTGGTTAATGATAGTTACGGAACTACAGTTTGTATAAAAAATTATAAAGTCTAGGAGATCAGAAATAATGAAGTCATATTTTATTAGATGTATTAGACCCAAACTTGAGTACTGAATAACAAAATGGAAACCTTATAAGAAAACAAGCATGAGTAAACTGGAAAGTGTACAGTGGAATTATACCAAAGGCATCCATGGGTGTGAAAATTTAAGTTTTTATGAAAGACTAAAATATCTGGACTTGTACCGTGTCTCATATGAGGAGACCTTGTTCAGGTGTATAGGGCATTTAGAGACAGCTACCTCTGGGAATGTTTGGGCTTATTAAAAATAGCAGAGAATTATTAGACAACCTATGTAGAAGATTCTGTAGCAAAGAGAAGTGTAATAATTAGTTATCTGAGAGAGAAGCTGATGTACGGAAAATACTACAAATTATATTAAAGCAAGCACTAGTTTAGATACTTTTAAGAACACCCTGGGCACTCATTAAGGGAACAACTTTCTATATTGGCAGGCTAGAAAGGCATTAATGCCCATGTGTGAAATATTTACATGCATGCATGCAAGTCACTGACAGCTCTATATCTGAATTTCTCTTATTGAAGGTACCAGTGATTGACAAAAAGTCCTTAGATGCCATTTAATCTAGCTGTATCACATAATCACAGATTGCAAGAGCAGTTCTCTCTGCAGAGATTCATCTACTCCCTTTTTGCTATGCTAGTACAGTCTTGAAGTTAGCATATATAAGTACCAGGGGTTGGAAAACACATTCACTATCATTGGGTATAGGGGACGTGACCCCCTGAAAACGTCCTTATTTTCTTAGTTTCCAGTCTGTTGATAACACACAAAATGAGACGTTGGTATTTCAGCTTACTGGCTTGTCCACAGCCCAGTCTTGTTAGTAGTTTCATTTTGAGCATATATTCATAGGTAGTTACTAGGCTTGCAGTCCAAGAGACTACTGAAGATTTTTCTCCTACTTCTCATGTGCCCCAAAGCAATGTCTGATTGAGTGACTTACTCTAGGTCATACAGGAGGAAAATGAAGGTGGAGGGTGTGACACCCCTGCACTGGCCCAGTAATCATGGAGCCTCTATCCTCACCACTGGCAACAGTGAGGGACATGCACAATGGGGGGACAACAAGTACATACACAGTAAAGTGCAATTTCCTTTAAGAGCACAGAGAGATCACAGTCAGTCTGGGGCTGGTTTCTCCCTCTTTCTCCAGATTCCCAATAAGACTCCCCACTGGCACAGATATAGGGTTGAGATCTCAGCTGAGGGGCCAAGGCAAGACCTCCATCACCCTCTCTGTTCAACCAGTGCTACATGTCCCTACCCAAGTAGCTGGCACACACACACTTTGAGTTGTTGTATGGGCATAGGGTGAGGGGACCTCTAGATTTGATTCGAGATGAGTGGGAGGTTGAGTATGAATCCCACAAGGAGTCTGTTGTGGCATATGTCCTAAACCTCAGGACAAGGCTCAGGGAACTCATGGGCTTGGCCCAGGAGAACCTGGCAGAAGCCCAACAGCAGAAAAATGTCTGGTATGACAAGAATGCTCGAGCTAGAGAGTATGCTGTAGGGCACCAGGTAATGGTTTTCAGTCCTGTCAGACACAACAAGCTGCAGGCAACTTGGGTGGGATGCTACAAGGTCATAAGGAAGGTCAGTGATGTTAACTACATGGTAGAACTGCTAGGCATGTGGCAGGGATACAAATTGTACCATGTAAACATAATGAAACCTTACCATGATAGGGATACCCTTGTGCTGAGTCTTTGCAGTATATGGCAGGAGGAGTCTGAGGGGGATCTGGTGACTGATCTCCTCAGTGAGGCTTAGACTGACACCTCAGTGGAAGGGGTAGCAATGTTCCAGCCCCTACCCAGGTTGGAGAAATCTTAGCAGTGTTACAGGGGTTTGGCGGCATGTTCACTGGAAAATCAGGGTGCACACACCTGGTGCAGCAACATGTGGATACAGAACCCCAAATGCCTATTAACCAGGCCCCTTATAGGGTTCCTGAGAGAGTCAAACAGACTTTCAGGGTGAAGATACAGGAAATGTTGGAACTGGGGTAATTCAGGAGTCCAGCAGTCCTTGGGTCTCCCCAGCGGTGCTAGTACCAAAGAAGGATGTCATCACCATGTTCTGTGTGGACTGCAGGAAATTAAATAGTCACACAGAATCAGATGCTTACCCCATGCCTAGGACAGAAGAAGCCCTAGAGCAGCTGGGTGGGGCTAAGTATCTTACCACCATTGAACTTACCAAGGGCTACTGGCAGGTGCCCTTGGACTCCCAGTGCTAGAGCGAGGTCAGCCTTTGTAACTCCTTTTGGCTTGTATGAGTTCATGAAGATGCCCATTTGGATGAAAACTGCCACAGTGACTTTCCAGAAGCTGGTAGATTGTATCCTAGCAGGAGCAGGAGATTTTGCCCTTGCTTACCTACATGATATTGCCATCTACAGCCATTCCTGACAAGAGCACCTTCAGCATGTCAGGGAGGTGCTGGGCAGACTATAGAGGGCAGGGTTGACCATTAATCCCAGCAAATGTCAGGTGGGTATGGCAGAGGTTTCCTACCTGGGACATAGAGGGGGAGTGGTAAGATCAGGCCAGAACCTGCAAAAGTGGAAGCCATTCAGGCATGGCCTGCACCTGTTATCATAAAGCAAGTGAGGGCACTCTTAGGAACAGCAGGGTACTACAGAAAGTTTGTCTCCAATTATAATGCCATAGCTGCTCCCCTCACAGACCTGACAAGAAAGAAACAGGAAAGATAAGGTAATGTGGACCCCAGCATGTGAGCAGACATTACAGAAGTTTAAAAGAGCTTTGGGATGAGCCCCTGTGTAAGCCAGTCCAGATTACAGCAAAAAAAAAAATGTTATGCAGTTTGATGCTTCAAACCATGGGGTGGAGGCTGTACTTAGCCAGATTTCCTCAGAGGGAGAAGAGCACCCAGTGGTATATCTCAGTCTTAGGCTCCAACCCAGGGAGAAATGCTATGCAGCTGTAGAAAAGGAATGCCTAGCCATAATATGGACACTGCAGAAACTTCAGCCTTATCTGTATGGAAAGAAATTCACTGTGGTTACAGACCACAATCCCTTAACAAGGCTACATCAAGCCAGCCAGAAAAATGCAGAGTTACTAAGGTGGACCCTAGGGTTGCCAGCATATGATATGACAGTGCAGCACCACAGTGTGGTTAGCAATGCCAATGCAGATGGGCTCTCAAGACAGGGAATGGGGTAAGGCTTCCCCAGATAGGCAACCCTCTCAAGCAATGTTTCTCAAGGGTCACTTGAAAAACTAGCTTGAGTTTTTTTTTTTTTGGGGGGGGGGGTGACACTGCTAGCACAGCTATCTGGAATTTTGTAAATAATTCTATGTCATTTGTGAATATTGATATGATTTATACAGAACTGTATGTTATGTACTGAGCTTCAAAAATGTAACCACTGCATACCATGCTGGAACATAAACTTACAAAACTTCAATAAATAAGGTGAAATTAAGTGCATTATGATGTGCTATAAAAGTTAGTTTCAATGCAGCAAGGATACAGGATGTCTAGAGCTAGATGTTTTTTCTATTGTCTTGTAGAGAAGTAGCTACTAGGTTTGAAATGTAAAAAAGTGTCTTATTGCTTTATGACTTCGTAGCAGCTGCACAGTTCTGACAGATATGTATTTTTAAGACAGAGATGTTAAAATTCTGTTAAGTTTCTGTTTAGCTTAGGAAGTGAAGTCAGGTGACAAAAAGTGATGTCATCCAAGCTAACCCAGCAGTAATGTTTGTTATTAATTTAAGAACTCGCTCAGAGAGAGACTGTGCATTTTGTGGTTTGTGTTGGACCTAGCAAGGATATCCACTCATCATCATCATCTGCACTTGCCTGTCTGTAAGTAAGATTTAGGGCATAGTATCTCTCTTAGATATAGATAGGAATAGAGTAAAGATCCATTTAAATGTTTTCTGTATTTATTTGAGACTGTCCTGCAATGCTCTTTTAAAATATTTCCCTATGATTTTGAACTTTGAAGTAACTGTGTTTGTTTTCTGAGTATTGTCTTGTTCTTTTATTATTTATTATTAAATATATTTAAACCTATCTTTGTGGCTGATATTTGTGAGACATATTTAACCTCTTAAAGTACTTGCATATGTATTTGGTGACACTGTACAGGCCACTCCTAAATAGCCTTGTAAGTCATGGTCAGACTACCCTTTGGATAATAGTAACATTACACAGTAGGAGTGGACACCCTTTGTAAGGGCCATATAGTAGCTGATAAGTAGGGGTTGGTAGCAGTGTAAACTACTTTATAGTCTAGGCAGAAGGGGGTATAGTTAGTAAACCTGTGCCAGCCTTCCCCAGGTGTGTGTGTGTGTGTGTGTGTGTGTGTGTGTGTGTGTGTGTGTGTGTCAGTTTGTATATAAATCAAATTTAAAAGTGTGTGTATGTGTGTCAGCTACTTGGGCAAGGACACGAAGCACTGGTTGGACAGAGAGGGTGCTGGAGGTTTTGGCTTGGCCCCTCAGATGAGATCTTAACCTTATAGTTGTGCCAATGGAGAGTCTTATTGAGGATCTGGAGAAAGAGGGAGAAACCAGCTCCAGACTGATTGTGATCTCTGTGTGCTCTTAAGGGAAATTGTACTTTACTGTGAGTACTAGTCAATCTCCCATTGTGTACGTCTGCCACTGTTGCCAGTGGTGAGGATTGAGGATCTTGGATTACTGGGCCAGTGCATGGGTGTCACAGGGGGAGTTAAACCATGTACCACAGGAATCAAGTTACTGACATTTAATAGCGTTAATCCACTACTCTCACAGACAGAGGAACTCGTGTTTAATGAATTTACTGTTGATAAAAAGATCAGACTACAAAAACAATGATACATTATCACTTCTTCAGATGTCCAGTCATTGTCACAAATAGAATTAGGAATTTCTTACCAAAGGGGGGGGAATTTAAATGATTTCCTGGTGCATGGAAAATATGTAAGACCAATAGAGAAAATGCTGAAAAATGTGGAAATGAAAGGAACATTTCCTTGTGGTAATTGTTCTGTATGTCAATACATAACAACAAAAATAGAGAGAATAGGGGGAAAGAAATTTGATACTATGGGAACGTATTCTTGTTTAAGTAAAGGCGTGATTTATGTTATAATGTGTTCATGTAATAAATATTATATAGGGGAAACAAAAAGGTCTCTGGCAGAACGAATAAAATAACGTGTGAGGGACATAAGAAATAATAAAGTTATAAGTCCTGTAGCAGAGCATTTTAATAAAGAACATAAAGGTGAAATAAACACTATGAAATTGACAGTGCTAGAACAAGTAATATTACAATATGGAAATGTGGAGTTATTAAAATATGTATTAAGATGAAAGGAGTCTATTTTAATAATGAAATATAATACACTTTTACCAAATGGTTTGAATAAAGAATGTAACTGGCAAAGTTTTATATAGTGTTTTTTAACTTTAAGAATGAAATTGAATGATTGTTAGAATTTAATGGATAATTGACTAATTGAAAAATGTTGGAATTGTATATATAAGGTTGGTCTTTTAGCAAGAAGGTTTTTACTCTGTAAAGGCTACGGCCGAGGCGCTAGAGAATTTGTGTTCTTTAATTAAAAGTGTTTTTTCTGGAAAGTAGAGCTGTTTTTCACTGGTCACATTTTTGGTTGTTTTTTTATTTCTAAGTAATTCAAAGTGGTTATATTTGATCTCATGGCCAGTGAATCTCTGTGCTCCTTTCCTCAGATTTTCCGAGAGACAGGAATGGACTTTATTATTAGAAATGGTGAAAGTAGTAAACGGAATGTGATACCAGCAAATAATGGAAATAATGAGATAACAACACAAGGAAATAAGAATGGCATACCTGAAACTACGGAGGCACAGGTATCTAATATTTATAAAAAATGGGAAGATTCCCAGCAATGGACTAAAACTAACCCATTTGCTATGGTGGGTAAGAAAACAGCGATATCAGACATTCCAGCAGCACAAGAGCTGTGCTCTAAATTAGAGAAACTGATATTTAAGGAGACATCAGTTTATTATAATATAGGTAGTCTCCAGAGGTATGAGGAGCTGGAGATTACACCGAGAGGTTTAAGGTCCATCAAAAAACCTTTGTCTCCTTTTGTGCTACCTGATGAGCTGGAGATGAAATTTCAGGAGCGGTGGATAGCAGTGGCGCATCGGTGCAGTTCGGAGTGGGTAGCGATTCTCATTGAGAGAGACAGTATAAAGAGAGAGAAACTTTTGATGGAAACGAAACAGACTTGTGAAGAGATTGTAAATATGACCTCCAATTCAGTACTTGAGACATTTTTGGTAAATATAAATAATAAACTTTTGTCTTATGAGAAAGACTTTGTTGATCGTAAGAAGTGTAAATTAAATAGAGATATTAGAGACTATGAGCACAAGAAAGCCTTTATTCTCTTAGCTAATCAGCGACCCAAGAGGAGGAGCATAACATTTCAAAAAGAGGACATCACTTCCGGTCCACAGAGGAGTAGGAGCGTTATTTCAGGGGAAAGTGGATCTTGGTACGACGAAGAAGAGAGAATAAATGAACATTTTCCGGATTTACACGGAGCAGCAGATCCAGAATCCTTTCAGAAAACCTTTAGAGGATCCAATAAACAAAATTACACCACCAGGAAGCGAGGTTGGCAGGGACCAGACCGCAATAGAGACCCAGGAGAGGGACGCTTCAAAAGAAGTAAATGGACCATGTAATCAGGTAGAAAATACCACTGTAGGGGAATATGTTGTTAATTTGTCCGATTATATGTTTGATGAGATTGAAATGTCCGTTTTAAATAGAGGTATTAAGTTTTTACCGACAGTTTTACCTAGAATGTATGAAGTTAAGGGTGAAATTTATAGCTTAGTACGCAAAATGTGTTTAAAAGAATATTTCTTCCAAACACAAAATAAGGAAGGAAATATGAGTAATGAAGTTTCAGATTCCGATAGTAATGATGAATATTATTTTTCTTGTGAATCAGAATCGGAAATAAATGCCTATAGTTTAATGGATACAAGTAAAATCCAAGTCTAATAGTACTTTTATGCCGCCAAGTAAAAATCTATTCATTCAAAGTTTTAGTAATGCTATAAATTTAATAACTGTTAAAGAATTCAATAAATTCAAAGGTCTGGAAAAGGAATATAATTTAACAAAAAATGAGTGGATAAAATTACAACACATGAGTAAGAGTGATGAAATAGTCTTTAAACCATCAGATAAAGGGGGCAAATTGGTAGTAATGAATTCTAGGGATTATCATAGGATGTGTATGCAACATTTGAATGATCAGATGGTATATAGTAGGATAGATACATCAAATTTAGTACAAGCACAAAATTAATTTCAAAAGTTATTGAATAAGGGTATAAGATTACATTATTTTACAACATATGATGTAACACATAAACTTAATGTAAGGAGAAGTACATTTGCAAAATTATTTTGTGTTCCTAAAATTCATAAAGATTTATTACAACCACCAGGACGTCCTATTGTTTCAGCTATATGTTATTTTACATACAATTTGAGTTGTTTGCTGCATGAAATCTTAGTAAAAGAAGTCATGAAGTTGACATCTTACATAAAGGATTCATTTGATTTTTTGAATAAAATTGAAGATGTGATATGGGCTGAGGATATGTATTTTATATCAGTAGATGTGGTAAGTTTGTACACCAATATATCACATACCCTTGGCCTTGAAGCTATACAATATTTCTTAGGGGATAGTCCCAGGATGCAGTATATTAAAGAACTGCTTTATTTTTGCCTTAAAAATAATATGTTTGAATTTGATGGTAACTTATATAAACAGAATGTGGGTACAGCAATGGGGGTGGCATTTGCCCCAGAATATGCTAATTTGTTTATGGGGTTGGTGGAAAATACTTATATTTACAGGAGTGAATTTTTTAGGAAATATGTAGTGAAGTATTTTCGATTCATAGACAACTTGATTTTTATTTGTAATGGAGGAGAAAATATATCATCTAGTTTTATAGAATATTTAAATGTTAACAAATATGGGATTAAATTTGATGGCATTCAGAAGGATGTTAGGATAAATTTCTTGGATATAACATTAAGGGGTGACAATAATAGGAAAATTCATACTAACAAATACAGAAAATTTAATCAAGTGAATTTGATGTTAAGTGCCACTAGCTGTCACCCAAACCATACAATAGAGTCTATTCCATATGGGGAAATACTTAGGATCAAAAGATTGAGCAGTGACATCAAAGAAGCGTATAAAGAGGCTCAAGGAGTGGCTACAATGTTTATATCCAGGGGTTATAAGTCAGAGAATGTGTATGGAAGTTTACAGAAAATATTTAATAATGAGCAAAGAATGATGGAAGTTAGAGTAGATAGACCAAAGGGTAGAAAAACAGGAGTTGTAAAGAAAACATTGGAAAATGAGACTATGTTCTTTGTCACCAGATATACTATATTCTCACAAAGAATGATAAAGGTGATCAAAGAATATTGGAAACAAATTAGAAGGGATGTCCAGTCATTGTCACAGATATAATTAGGAATTTCTTACCAAAGAGGGAGAAATTTGAAGGATTTCCTGGTGCATGGAAAATATGTAAGACCAATAGAGAAAATGCTGAAAAATGTGGAAATGAAAGGAACATTTCCTTGTGGTAAATGTTCTATATGTCAATACATAATAACAAAAATAGAGAGAATAGGGGGAAAGAAATTTGATACTATGGGAATGTATTCTTGTTTAAGTAAAGGTGTGATTTATGTTATAATGTGTTCATGTAATAAATATTATATAGAGGAAACAAAAAGGTCTCTGGCAGAACGAATAAAAGAACATGTGAGGGATATAAGAAATAATAAAGTTATAAGTCCTGTAGCGGAGCATTTTAATAAAGAACATAAAGGTGAAATAAACACTATGAAAGTGACAGTGCTAGAACAAGTAATACTACAATATGGAAACGTGGAGTTATTAAAATATGTATTAAGACGAAAGGAGTCTATTTTAATAATGAAATATAATACACTTTTACCAAATGGTTTGAATAAAGAATGTAACTGGCAAAATTTTATGTAGTGTTTTTTAACTTTAAGAATGAAATTGAATGATTGTTAGAATTTAATGGATAATTGACTAATTGAAAAATGTTGGAATTGTATATTTAAGGTTGATCTTTTAGCAAGAAGGTTTTTACTCTGTAAAGGCTACGGCCAAGGCGCTAGAGAATTTGTGTTCTTTAATTAAAAGTGTTTTTTTCTGGAATGTAGAGCTATTTTTCACTGGTCACATTTTTGGTTGTTTTTTATTTGAAGTAACTGTGTTTGTTTTCTGAGTATTGTCTTGTACTTTTATTGTTTATTATTAAATATATTTAAGCCTATCTTTGTGGCTGATATTTGTGAGACATATTTAACCTCTTAGAGTACTTGCATGTGTATTTTTTGACACTGTACAGGCCACTCCTAAATAGCCTTGTAAGTCATGGTCAGACTACCCTTTGGATAATAGTAACATTACACAGTAGGAGTGGATACCCTTTGTAAGGGCCTTATAGTAGCTGATAAGTAGGGGTTGGTAGCAGTGTAAACTACTTTATAGTCTGGGCAGAAGGGGGTATAGTTAGTAAACCTGTGCCAGCCTTCCCCAGGTGTGTGTGTGTGTGTGTGTGTGTGTGTGTGTGTGTGTGTGTGTGTGTGTGTGTGTGTGTGTGTGTGTGTGCGTCAGTTTGTATATAAATCAAATTTAAAAGTGTGTGTATGTGTGTCAGCTACTTGGGCAAGGACACGAAGCACAGGTTGGACAGAGAGGGTGCTGGAGGTTTTGGCTTGGCCCCTCAGATGAAATCTTAACCTTATAGTTGTGCCAATTGAGAGTCTTATTGAGGATCTGGAGAAAGAGGGAGAAACCAGCTCCAGACTGATTGTGATCTCTGTGTGCTCTTAAGGGAAATTGTACTTTACTGTGAGTACTAGTCATTCTCCCATTGTGTACGTCCCCCACTGTTGCCAGTGATGAGGATTGAGGCTCTTGGATTACAGGGCCAGTGCATGGGTGTCACAGGGGGAATCAAACCATGTACCACAGGAATCAAGTTACTGACATTTAATAGCCTTAATCAACTACTCTCACAGACAGAGGAACTCGTGTTCAATGAATTCACTGTTGATAAAAAGATCAGACTACAAAAACAATGATACATTATCACTTCTTGTAGCCTTCACATTTTAGCAAACATTTGCATTTTCTGTACAACTTGCAGCAGATTGTAGGTACTTAACCACAATGGTAGGGTAATGGTATTGTTCTTAGTTTGTATTTTCAGACACAGTGAAATCTGGCACCTATTTATGTTCCAGCATCCTCATGGAAGTGTCTCAATACTGCCTTGTTCTTCCCATATACTATATTTTTACACAAATAATAAACATCATGTCTGCCTGAAGAGGAATCCATATAAATAAGCAATTGTAATTTGGTGGAGCTTATTATTTTATTAAATTTCATTTTAACAGGGTGATTGGGATTTAGTCCCTTCCTTTCTGTCTTAGCCATGGTTATCTGCATACCAGGTTTCTTTATCCCTTTCCCAAACAATGACTTAGAGAAGGCAGATTACTAGCTTATAGTGCTCCCCAGAAAGAAGGGTTCTCATTGGCCATATTCTTATTATCTGCCTCACACACACACACACACACACACACACACACACACACACACACACACACACACACACACACACACACACACATATATATGGCATGCAGTGAGATTATGGCATGCAGTGACATGGATGGGTTTGGGTCTGCCTCTACTTTTAAAGTTGCACATCAGTTGTTTACTTCCACAGATGCATGCAGTTGGTGCCCCTTAACTACTCTTCCCCTTCACTGTGATTTTTAACCTTTTAAGTCCATTTTTCCCATCATCAATTTCTTGATCTTTTCCTGTCTTTTTACACTAGATAGGGACAATTGTGGAATTTCTGGGGGGGGGGGCGGGGTCACTACAAAATGACCAAATGACCATAGCTCTCGTGCATCATCTGAGAGTATGCAGGGCCACAAAGACCACAGATGCTCTTGAGACTAACTTTGTGCACAAATATTCTGGCTTAGTAATGAAAGAAAGTGGCTAGTTAAGTACTCTGGTTTATTCTTGGTGTAAAGATATGCATGTGCTACAGAAATCAGTAAGTTACATGGTCATTTATCTGCTTTGGGTGCTGATCTGAGAGAATTAAAAAGGATAAATAAATCTTTTTGCAACATTAAAAGACATTCAAATACAAAATTATGTTATTCAACACATCCTGAATACAAGAAAAAAAGACAATTGATGTTCAGAATGATCTGTAATTAATCTGGGAAAAGTAACTCAATATACTAAAGGTAAGCTGTGTATATCTGACAACTTTCTTCACATACTCAGGTTTCAGAAGTCACATCTCTCTGAAAATCATTCTTGTGAATACTTTGCAGAGATGGCTTTAAAATGCAGACATTAAAAGGTTGTCGTGTCTGTGGCATTATAAAGTATTATCTTTTTAACCAATCTGTTTTAGCACAGGGGCATAGAGATTCTGAACTGAATTGTGTGGTTTATTATTCTCTACTTCTTGTCTATTCTACTTTGGTGTTAGCCAGATGATTTAAGGCTGCATTGAAGTTACACGACCATTACCACTTAGCAGTCCATAGCTGTTCTCAGAAGATTATAACATACTGTACATCATGTAATGCAATAAGGCTTGTAGGACAGGGGGCATAAAATGAAACACAAGTAAAATATACAGGAAAGGCTGGACTGAAGGGAACTGCAACACACTTTATTCATCCACTTGGTACATATCCTGAATATACTCATTTGAAGAATAAAATAATGCTGGAAACTTTTTCTTATCAGATGTCCTGTCAAAAAAGGCCTTGGCCCAATGGAATTTACCTGCTTAGAAGAAAAAAACTGAAAGATGTAAAATGAATAATACATTTAGAATGAAAGATGTGACCTACTTTTCAAGTTCTTGTTATGGTCTTATAGAAAAATCTGTTCTTCTATGCATCCCATCCTCAAAATGTGCTTACGGTTCATACAACAAAGGGATTAAAGGAAACCAGCCAGTGTATTTCACTTTTATAGAAAAAAAAATTCCCATATGACCCACAAGCTTTCCATCTCTTTCCTTTTTTTGATCTGAAATCAAGCCCACAGTCTTAAAAGAAATTAAGTGCAATGTTTTCTTAATGCAAATGGATAGATTTTCTTACAAAGGTGGCTTTAACATAAATTGTTATGAGCAATTTCGGCAGTCAGCTTTCCTTTTGTCTTCTGATGTACGTTGAATTGTTGCTAAATATTAGGTTCTTGCCCAAGGTTGCTGTTCCCTCCCATTATCCCTTCTGCAATAATAAAAGATAACACATGAACTGTCCGGAAAATGTATTTGTCTGGGTTCTAAATTCAAGACACAAGCTAGCAACACATTGAGAACCTGAAGTCACTAGTTATGAGGCAAAGTGCAGCACATGCACATAAGAAGACTAGAAGCTGTGCACCCTAACAGGATTAGAAGACAAGAAGCCTGCACTTAAAGCATCAAATTCATGAATCTCAAAATTGCTATGGTAATTTAAGATGAGAATGGGGCATATGTGTTATATAGATGGGATTTATAAACTGCACTTCTTGATAGTTAATGTTATGAGCTTGTTATGAGCTGCATTCTGTAATCCTTCATTCAATTATAGGTAACATTATAAACCAAGGTAAAGTAAATAAAAAAAAAAATGCTTCTGTCGATTGTGCAATTCTATACGAGGTAATTAACCAGAATAGTTCCACCTGGCACACCAATAAAAAGAAGCCATTGTTCCTAGTGAAGTTGTTTGATTAATACATTAATAAAATGAAACATTCCATCCTTTCAAATGGCAAGAATTTAACCTGAATTTTCTGGGCTGCACCCTGTTAATTTAGTAATCACAGCAGTCAAGTTGAAGTTGTAAATGTTGAGGTATGAAGGCCACTGCAAGTTTTAAAGAAGGCTGAAGCATATTTTAAGCCTGATATATTATCCTCTGAGTTTACATTTCTATAGAAGTATTTTTACTACATGTTTAGGTAGCGGCAGTTCTACATTGGCAAGTGAGAAAATCTTGCCTCATCTCCACAGGAAGATAATTATTGTAGGTTTTAGAGTCTGTGCAGTAGGGACACTGTTAAGATGCAGGCAGAAAGCAGCTTGTCAAGGAGAAATTCATATATTGAAGGTAACAATGGTCACAAGTGTATTCCACAAAGTGAAGAAAGTGAGAAAGACAGAATTACCAGAATAAAATGTAAGTTCGATGAGTCTTAGCATATGTAACCTGAATATGAAGACAAAGTGAAGTAAGTAAGTGGGTGCAGATAAATTATACAAACAGGTTCCTGTGAAAGGAAAACATTATGCTAAGAAAAAGAGAAGGTAGGCAACCAGTTTAATTGTGATTTACAAGAATAAAGAATGTGGGTTGAGCATGCCTGGTGATGAGAGTGAAGTAGGACAGTAAGCTGACAGGGAGGGACACCAAAGAGAAGAAAAAAGGAGAAAGATAGAGCAAGCAGTGACAAAGTAAGACTACTGTTACTTGGGAATGTTGAAAATGAGATACAGAAAGAGGAAAGCAGAAGGGAAAATGAACAGGAAAGTAGCTTTACAGCTGCATCCGTGGATGCGTCTATGTCACGTTATCAAAAGTTTACTTAATCGAATCTGTTTACTTGCACGATGTTCTTCACTTTCGATATTGTTGTGCCGACAATATCAGGCTCGATATTGTCAGCTTACAACAATGTGAAGTAGACCCGCATGGATCAATGGCAGAAATATTTCAAGGACAGGGAACAAAAAGAACAGAACTAAAACAGGAGATGTAGGCAATGCTACTAGGTTCCAGCCTGATTGAGTTATAAAAAGAGAGAAAGAAAATAGTTTAGGTGAGAGCAATATTATGAGAAGTACTTTGTTATAATGTTATTTAATTTTTTTTAGGGAAACTAGTAGATAAGAGTAAGATAGTGATACAGGATAGTATGGAGCATTCAGAAGAGTACATTCTCAAGAACTACACTGGAAGCAAAGTACAGTTGTATAAAATCTTACCATAATGGTAGATGTCCTTATCTTCACCACTTCACCAAGACTCTCCCTTGTTTGTTGATATACCACATAACTGTGGTACTGTCTTTGAATACCTTGAAAGGCCCTGGAGAGAAAAGAGGATGAAAGCCCTGAAGAGCCAGCATAAGCGCTCTCATCCCTTTGATCTTGATGTGCTCCTTCTGCTGATTAGGTGACCACACTCTCTGAACCTTCAAGGACCCAAACATTGCTCCCCATCCCACATCTATAAGTCTAGATGATGCACATGTTGAAGCCACACCAACTTCAGAAACCACTGAAACTTCCTCATGTAAAGTTTGGCCAGAGGGAGCATTACAATGGTTGAAGCCATGAACCCCAGAGCTCTCAGAAACTCTCTGGCTGTAATAAAGGCCAGGGGAAGAAGATTTTGAAAGTAAGAAATAAGAGTCAAGGCCTTTGGAGGAGGCAGGGATGCCAGCCTTGGCACTGTCTGAATCCTGCAACCCAGAAAGACATGATCCTGAGAAGGAGTTAGGAAAGACTTTGTGACATTTAACATGAATCCCAGGCTCTGAAGAAGAGGATGCCTGAATCAGCAGGTCATACAAGTAAAAAATATATGGATCCCTTGAAGCCTGCAAAAAGCAATCACAGGAACAAGGTATTTTGTGAACATCCTAGGGGCAGTAGAAATGCCAAAGGGAAAAGCACAGAACTGAGTATGCCAGGAAGTAACAGAGAAATGCAAAAACCTCCTGAAAAGAGGATGGATCGGAATATGGAGATAAGCATCCTTTGAGATCCAGAGACACCAGAAAGGCCTGAGGGAGCAAGAGAGGAAAAAGGGTCTGAAGGGACACCATCCTAAAGGAAGGCACCTTCAGAAAAGTGCTTAGATGAGCCAAAAGGAATCTGTCTCCAAGTAACTTCTTTTCTGGGCACCAGAAACATTCTTTAATAAAATCCCTTCCCCTTTTAGGACACATGCACCTCTTGAATAGTACCCGGACACAAGAGATCTCAAAGAACCTCTGGGAGAAAAGGAAGTTGTTCCCAAGGAGGTTGAGGAATGCCCATAAAAGGAGGATGGGAAATCCATATCATGGAGTACCCCTGATGAATGACTGACAGAACCCAAGAATCCTGGGTGATTCAAAGCCAAATAGGAAGAGTAAAAAGAATGTGGCTGGGAACAGATGGATAGTCAGACATCACCTGGTTTGTCAGGAAAGGAAGACTTTAGAATCCCTGCAGTCTGAGTGGCCTTAGCAGGAGGAGCCTGTTTACCACCCTTTTTACCTTTAGCAGGATGGCGAGATTGCCTCCAGACAAAGGCTGGCTTAGAAGGGTAGTTTCTTTGAAAGTTAGGCACAGAAGAAACACAGACATTTTTAAGCTCCTATAAGGCCTTCCTCTTGTCCTGAAAAGACTTAAATAAGCCAGCAGCAGCTTCCCCAGACAAAAGGTTATTATCCAGAGGAGCATCCATCATCTTAGCCTTAATATCATTGGGTAAAGGTGGAAGCCTAAGCCAAAAATACTTCCTCAGTACTGAACCAAAAGCAGCAGCCCTAGAACATGTATCTGCTGCATCAAAACTACATTTGATAGAATGACAAACTACTTGAGAGTAAGTCCCTAGCAAGGAAAGAGCAGAAGGTTTACTTTGAGTCAGGAAGATCAGAAAAAAGCTGACAGGCTTGAGAAAGAAGAGCCAACACATACCTAGATATACATGCCTGATAATTAATAGCCCTAAAAGCTAGGGTAGCCGAAGTATAAATCTTCTTACCCAGCCTGTCCATGGTTCTGCTGTCCTTGTCAAAAGCCAGTAACTTGGACAAAGGAAACAACTGAGACAGCTTATCAGAGGCTACAGACACCACAGAGGAGTCAGCAGCAGAATATTTGAACAAAAAGGAGCAATCCTCAGACACCCTATAAAACCTATCAGACATCTTGGGAAGAAGGGGCAGAGAATCAGGCTCTTTAGAGGCATTTGAATAAACATCTAATAAAGCAGCCAAGACAGGAGCAATAGCTGCAGGTTTAGGAGATTCCATCTGCAGTAACTCATAGTACCTCTTATGGATATCAGAAACCTGGGCACAATCCCACTTAAAAAAAATTCCATTATCCTAGAGATTGTGTCCCCAAAGGAAATTTCCTCAGAAGGAGTATCTGGACTATTAGATTCCTCCTCCTCAGACCCGTAGTTTAACGAAGAAGGAATCTGGGTAGAATAAGTAAGGGATTCTTCATCAGAATCCAACTCTTCCTCAGAAGAATTCTCCCTGGGCCTTTTAGATGAAGAAGAAGACCAAGGAGAAGCATGAACTGAAACCCCTTGAGGAGGCCTTAATGACAGTAAAGCATTAAATAACCCCTGAGTAAAGGCCTGCCACTCACTTTGTGGATTCCTAGCAGCAGAAGAAACATGTTTAGTTTTCTGTTTCTATTTTAAGGGGACCTCTGTCTTAGAAAATTGAGAAGGCCCTGACTCAGGACGGCATTCCACTACTGTAGTAGGAACTTCTTCCCTAAGAAGAAACTGTGAAACCCCCCGGACCCCTCAGAAACAATCAACCATGATTTCCCCTGAATGCCCAAAATGGACGCCTGCAAAGACTCATTGGACATACTGCCCACAAGATCCTCGGCAGACTCCATCCCAGACACAACAGTGGAATGTGACAACACAACCAGGTGAGTCTCTGCATTTGTCATAACCTCAGGAGAAACCCCCGGCAGAGGCTGGACAGTGGAAAATTCTAGTCTTACCTTTTTCACCTTCTTCTTCCCTGACAGCTGACCCTTGGGGAAGGAAGTTCCATTGACAGCATCTTTAGTAAGAAGCTTAAGATGCTGGTTCTCAAAATACAATGAAAGAGAAGAAAGCATACTATGAAGGGTTTTCAGGACACACATCTGACAAATTGAACAAGACGTATGGTCGTGAAAAGCTCCTAGGCAAAAAAGGCACTTATTGTGGCAATCTTTATGGGGAATCTACCTCCCACACTGGCATTTACCCTTCCTGGATAACATTAACCCCCCAAACAGCACAAAAAATTAAGAAAAGAACAAAAAACCCAGCTGGATACTTATTTGCAACAGTGAGGACTTCAGTAAACAGGAGTAATCACAGGAATTACAACAAACAGAAAAAAATGGCAAAAAACTGATGAAGGCAAACAGACTGACGGTTAAAAACAGCATTCAGACTGCCAGCAAAGAAGTTCTTAGGATGGAATGCCTGAACATCACCATTATTCTCTACTCTACATGAGGAGTGGGTAGGTGATGTTCAGTGTACCATAAAGCAACAGTAGGCTTTGGTAGACTGGTCAGATGATGGGCTTCACGGCAGGGAATCCCATAAGTTATGAATGAATACTGCAGCGGTGAATGTAAGGACATGATTAGTGATAGTCATCTATTCAGCCCTTAGGAAGAAGGCAGTATAGGGACAAGTAATGAGATACCCTGTGAGCCACAATAACCATGTTTCAGTACAGAAAGTTAGCTTCAGTTAACATTTCATAAAGTTAAAAAAAAAAAAGTTAAAAAAAAAAGGAAGACCCAGATGGTAAATGTAACTACACTTAGTCCCTGAATTTTTTCAGTATTTGAATTTGGGCATGAAAAAAAAAACATGAAATAGCCAGTGCAGACACCTTATACTTGTTGTATGCTATTTCCTGCATAACTATGCAACAATTGTGTATTCTAACTCTGCTTGGTGATCTAATTGACACTGCCATTCATGGAGCAAGGCTGTACAGCAGTGTTTCACATACAGTTGTACTTCATTGCCCCTAATAATTCTGTTGGAGTAAGTGAAGTGCTTACTTTTCAACATTACAGGATTTCCACATAAATATCTTGAATAGAAGAAGTCATGCTCCACTTTTGATACAAAGAGAGAAACAGAAATACTGCAAGTGAGAGATGGAGACAGTAAGAAAAAAGTAGTGCTGGAGCTCTCACCAATGAGAGAGAATGTGTACTAAGGCCAAAGGCTGCACTCAGGTCTGGGTACATGAGAACTAGAGCCACCAGGGGCTCAAGAGAGACAGGGGTCCCTATGAAGAACAAGGGATATTTTATGCCAGTTCTATGGTTATTCTAAGACATTGGAACTGTTGACTGAAAAGGTTTCAGAAAGACTAGCCCAGGAATTCACTAAAGTGCCTTGCATGAGGCATACAGTTTGAGATAGAAAGACCCTTTTCTCATGACATGCCAATTTTTGCTTCACAGACATATTAGCCACAACAAAGTAAGATCTCATTATCAGCTAATGTGCATGTTTCTTGAATCACATTTACTACCATGATGTCCAGATCAGCATTACTGACCTGCTGTTGGTGTAGCAATTAGCATTCCTCCTCCAGTCACTATCACACACACACACACACACACACACACACACACACACACACACACACACACACACACACACACACACACTTACCACAGTGCCTATACCTTTCCCAGCTCCCACAATAGTTTGAGTACCATTACAGCACATATGTAGTAGGACCTGTGGTCCACTGTATCCCCCACACTCAGATCCCAATTCTTCAATGGAACAGCACTTTACTAAGTCATCCATGGTGGATTAGTGTATTCCCCCTCCCTCTAATTCCCCATACTGCTTTTGTTGCCAGTATGGCACTTTACTGAGTCTTTCATGTTGTCCAGTGATTCCCCCATCCCTGTTCCATGTTATTATTTTGGTGCCATTACAATACATTAAGCAGTAATCCTTGATGTTTAGTGCATTCCCTCCACCCTTGATCCCAGCTAGGAAGATGATGCCATGAAACACTTCAAAGGGTAATCTCTGGTGTCTAATGCATCCTCCATACCCATTACCTGTACTACCATTTCTGCCAGTCTGGCACATTAACAGTAATCCCTGGTTCCTACCACTATGTTTATTTTAGACACTTGAACATAGCCTTTTGACCATGTTCAATACCTTGACATGGTAGAAATGAGTGTGTTCATACACATAGCCAAATGATTTCTTGAATCACTCAGCCATGCAGTTACCTTTCTAGAGGCAGCTCTGATGAAAAAGCACATAGCTAATTATCATATGCATCCCCTCCAGAATACTTTATTAACATTCAGCATTGCCATGGAGGCAAGCTCTTTACAGTGCTGCACATCTTCATGTTAGAGGACCCCACAATACCATGTAAGGAAGGCTGCTGAATCAGGGAAAGGTACCACCATGTGTACACCGCTGTGTACATGTTGCAGTACCTTAATGAATTCAGCCATTCGTGTTAAATAATGCTGACGTAAACAGTTAAATATGTTCAGTACATAATGAGCAGTGTTTCTTTTGGTGTTCATTCCACTTTATTTTATCAGGTTGTAAATAAACCCATGTTAAAAGAAAGTGAAAGTGGCTGCTAAGATTTCCTGATTTCAGATACACTGCAAAACAGCACATTGATGGAGAATGTTTTTCCTATAGACTGTAATCTGAATAAATTATTGTATTTCTGTGCCCTACCAGAGCAATTTCTCCAGATGAACATGTTATGGTGCTGGAATATGTGAAGTCTCCTTTGCCTGAACTGTGTTTACTAGCCCCAGGGTCGAGTTCTGTTTTTTAGGGTGTGTCTGACTGTTATGCTATGCTGAAAAAATATTTTGACATATCCTGCCATTATAGGCTCATAGGGTCATAAGAGGTTACTAGGCTAGCAGCCCTAGAGCCCTTTCAAGCCTAGCCATGTTGATCCCGAGTTGCCTCAATTGTCCTTGGTTAAATGGATGTAATTCACAGATCAAGTCTATGATAAACACTGAGTAACCCAATCCATGAGGGACAAGTGTGACAACCTTGTAGTGAATTTACAGTCTGTTATCCATCTGTCCAGGTTGAACTTGAATAAGATCAGTGAGCAGCTCTGCTTCACATGAATATGAAGTTTATTCCAGAGTAGCAGCAATCTCTGGGAGATATATCTGTTTCTCCAGCATGTTCTGTTAATGTTACAGGCTAGGTTAAGATCCCTAGAGTGACTGACTCTTGTGCCTTTGACTTCTGGATGTGCAGCATATCCATCAGGGCAGGGTCAGAGATTGTCCTGTAGGCCAGGCACAAGTTACCTCTCAGCAGCCATTATGATCCAGAGTACAGCGACAGAGCTTTCAGTCTATCCACATAAGTCATGGTTTGGAGGCCCTGTATTTTCTTGGAGAGAAACCTCTGTGGTCTCTCCATCTGCTGCAGGTGTCTGATGAGGTACATGCAGAAGGGAGCATTGTACTCTATTAGTGGTCTGATGAAGGTCAAGTACAGAGGGGTTATCGCATCCTTAAACCTGGATGCGATGCCCTTACTTATGAGATGCATAATGTAGAAAGAAGGCTTTCCTTATCACCGTCGACACTTGATGGTCAAAGTTCAGATTATTATCTACTTGTGTTCTCAGATCTCACACCACTGGGTTTGAACTTGGGGGATGCTGTCAATATTCTAATTAGTGAGCAATTCTTTGTGAAAGCAGATAATAATGCACTTTTTTGCGTTTAGTTTTATACTGTGGCTTTGTCATCGGTCATTTGTCTGTCGGCCCCTCCTGTAATATGTTAATATAATTAGGGGACTCAATGATTGCACCCAATTTGCAATTATCAGCAAACTTGGTAAGACATAGGCCATCTACTTTAGCCTGGACTTCAGAGAAATAAATTCTAAACTATAAAGGGTCCCGCCCAGATCCCTGTGGTATGCCACTGGTGAAGGGTCTAGTGGTAGAGGTGGAGTCACCAACTTTGACAGTATGTGCTCTGTCAGTGAGCCAATTGGCTACCCTGTCTACTGATGTAAGGGTTAATCCCCAACTGGGAGAGTTTCTCAGTGATATCTGAGTGGCAGATTGCATCAACAGCCTTGACTAGGTCAAGATCACTGTCTTGCCTTTATCCAATGCTTTGGTAACTTTCTTGAAAAAGTCTACAAGATTTAATAACCATGATTTACCCTTAATGAAGCCAAACTGGGTTGAGTCTAGTGTATGAATGTCACCTACATCCTTGTTGATATGGTCATTATGATTCCTTCCATGGCTTTGCAGATGAGGCTGGTTAGACTTATGGGTCTATAGTTCCCAGGGTTGGTCGATGGGCTTCTTTTGTACAAGGGGATTACCACTGTTGTTCTCCACTCTGCTGGAACAAAGTCAGTTCTCAGGTTATGGTTAAAGTGACTGTCAAGTGGGTCTACTAGGTCCTGTTTTAGATTGTCTAATAAGCAACATGGGATGTTATGTGGTCCCACTGAGGCCATGTATTTGGCCTTCATGAGCACAGATATGACCTGATCTCTAGAGATACTAAGCAGAGGACTGATATCAGGAATGTTTTAGTGTATGGCTGGTGGGGACAGGGGGGTTAAATTTGCACCAAATCTGTCAGCTACCAGGTTGGCAATTTTCTCCGGTATAGTATGTGTGGTACCATCTACTACCAGTTTGGCACATAGCTGGGCATTCCCTTTTAGATTATGGACATAGTTAAAGCATGCCTTATGATTATCCTTAGCTTGGGATGCCATTTTAGCTTTGTAATTAGCTTTAGAGGACTTTACAAGATGTCTGATTTGCTTGTTCAAGCTGGGGAGGGAATTTTTCCTCAGCTGAGTCAGTTCCCTCTTGTTCTTAGATATCAGTTTCTTCCTTTTGTTATATAATCTGTTTATACTTGACATCCACTAGAGTGGCTTGTTTTTTTCTGGATGACTTGGTTTTAATCTGGTCAAGTACAGCTGAGTCTATACAGTTGTTTAAGTGTTTAAAAAAGGAACTTGTATACACCTCTGAATAAGATTAATTTTTGTCTGTGATTGCAGGGGTATAAAACTTTTTATACCAATGCTTAGTAAGCTGTAGTTTGTTTTGGAAAAGTTTTTTTATTTTTTGCTCCTGTTGTGGTGACAGGTTCAATAGTTACTTTGAATGAGACTAATTTATGGTCTAAGCTTACCAGACAGAGCTTCACACAGGGGGAGGTGCAGTGTCCCCCCATGTTGATGAATACTATGTCTAAGACATTTGAACCCCTTGTGGGGGTGTAGACTATCTGTTCCAGAGCATTTTATTTACAAAGTCAGGAACTTCTGGGTGAGCATGTTTGTGCTCATGTATATCACCTAGTCCATGGAAGGATAGTTGAAATCTCCCATGACTAAGATGTTGGGCTGTTTGGCAAGTGACTCCAGTAAGTCTAGGTAGACGGTGTACTTTTCTTGGTTCATGGTGGGAGACCTATAGCTAGCAATGATGTGGTAGAGTATTTTTTCTATAGTTAATTGGACATGGAGTAGTTTGAGAGAATCACACTGTTTGACCAGTCTCGAGGTGTACTTGGCTTTAATGAAGATGGAGACACCACCACCTTTGGTTCTTTCATGCTCATTTTGAGGTCTGAATTTGTGGAAGGCATTGTAGCCTTGCATGGCTGGGGTGCTGTCCATGGCCTTGAACTTTATCTCAGTGACTGCACAGACATCCGCATCTTGAAAGGTGAGTAGTGCTTCCAGGGAGTGCAGTTTCATGTTTAGACTCCTAGCATTAAGCAGCAGAAGCTTGAGTTTGTCTTGAGTAGATTTTGTTATGTTGGAAATGTTGTTGTTTTGACATTGCCTTAAAAAGGCACTATAGGGGAGGCAAGCAGCTTTGCCAGTATCTAAAGCCTAGAGAAGATAGGTGCAGACCATCTCTGGCAATGTCTTCCCACGCTAACAGATACTGGGTCCACCTGGACTGACACCGCAAGCTAAACAAATTATTGAAGTTGATAATGTTTTTGTTTAAATTGTAGCATCATCCTGGCTGAAGGTAGAATGCTGCTTAGGGCTAGGGTTATACCTGCCTGGGACACATAATCTGAGAGTTCAGTAATGTCTGTTTTCACATAATTCCAAGAGGTACATTTCAAGTCATTCACCCCTACATGAACTATAACAGAGTCATAACAGAACTTGCTGAGTGACTTGAGTGCATGTGTGATTTGATGGATCTTAGCACCTAACAAGCAGCTGACCGTGACTTTCTACTTGTCCAGCCTGATGAGAGGGACATCTGTGTGTCTCACTATGTAATCGCTAAGACCAAGACATTAGGTTTTGAGGTGTTTTGCCTTAAGGGCTTATTTGCTGAGACACTGGTGTATGTGTTACTATGTGTGGTAGTGTCTACTTGCATAGTAGTGTGTGCAAGTGGTTTAAGTTTGGGAGGTCTCTGATATTTTGGAAGGCTTCTAGTGAGTACCTCTGCATATGTGGACTTATGTGTCATGACCTCATTTTGTGTGATAGATCCCCAAAATTCATATTAAATGTTCATTAGAATCTAGTCATAACAATAACTCAACATGTTATATTTGAAAAAGAAATGCAGATATCTTTAATCAATAAATCATTAACTGAAGTTCATAATTAAGCACTATACAAGACTAGATGGTTGATTACAAAGTTCAAACTAGCTAACAAAAATCAATCTTTAATTCCAATAAACTAAAAAAAAACAATTAAATTAGAATCCTAATACTATAGGAGCAAAACAGATAAAGCAATTAAACATTAGCATAATTCATGGATAGTAACATTATAATGATTGAAATGTGAAGAATGACGATAAAAAAATATGATTAAGCCAAAAACAAAACTAAACCCTCAGACTAAAAAAAAAAGTTATGTCTGGCAAAGTGCTACATGGCCTAAACGGCTGTTTTTTAACTTTCTGTATTTCATAGAATGGATGTATGGATGTAAATATACTCTGCACGTCTTTGCCCTAATATGTAATACTTTGAGTATATTAATGAAACTATGAGCATATAGAGCATATTCATAACTGGGTAGAAAGCAATTATAATCTGTTTCTGTCCATTGTTTACAGACTGTATCATGTTCCTTGGCTACGTATCAAGTGACGGCTATACGTGTAGTTCCTCAGTTCTTCCAAATGGATATTATTTTCATTGTAATCTAGCTGGAATGCTATTTCAAACCCGAATGATATCTGCCAAAGAAAATTGTAGATATCTCATACCACCTGTGTTCCCTGCAGACAAATGTGATCTAATGATTATCTCCCAGCCAAATTATTGAGACAGTACTGCTTCGTCCACTCAGTTATGTGCAAGCTATGAATTGTCAAAATGTTATAAGCATATTTGCATAATTATTTGATCATCTAACTGTAACTATCTCAATGGCTGAGCAACTTTTATTATCACAGATCTGTGCTAAGTTCATCAAAGATTATTTAGTCATTAAGTTGTGACCCAAGAGAAACACATAACACCCATCACTTCCTAAATTATACATGCAATTCTTGGTTCTATGACATGGCATCAAAAAGTCCTTTCATTGAACGGCTTTTAAATTGAAAATGCCATTAATAGAAGTCACTTTTGTGAGATTGCAGTACAGTGAAGATTAGAAAATTTGCCCTTTCCTCACTGTAGCGTGATATCAGAGTTGGTATATATATTTAGCAGGGGGTGTGGGGAGTGCAGCCCCCCACAAAAGCAATTTCTATTAACAGCATTTTCAGTTTAAATGCCATTCAATGAAAGGACTTTTTGATGTCGTGACATAGACCCATAATTGTTCATTCCTGATGCATAATCATATGTGCACAGTTACAATGTATCCTCCAGTATGTGCTGTTTGTACCATGTCGTGCTTCTTATCTTTGCAGAAACCACAATAACAGACAAACGAGGAACAAATATTACATTGTTTGACATCAGTTCACATTATTAGCCATGACTTGACCTGCCTTGTGAATGGACACAACATCTACCTAAACTGAAGTATGACAATACAGTACAAAGTTATTTGTAAAATAATGCTGAATGTTAATGAATTTTGGCACATGCTGCTCTCCCCCTAAACACTGCAGGTGATCCATGTATTACAATAAGGATATAGTCATAACATGGATATAGTCTTGCTTCTTTCTGCCACCATGTAGGAAGCAGACCCATGCAAATTGTATGCTGAACAGGGATAACCAGGTACGAATTAAGTTTGCATGACACACATAGGAATGCACACACATAGACACAGACACAGGCACACACAGACACACACACACACACACACACACACACACACACACACACACACACACACACACACACACACACACACACACACACACACATATATATATATATATATATATGTGTGTGTGTGTGTGTGTGTGTGTGTGTGTGTGTGTGTGTGTGTGTGTGTGTGTGTCTGTGTGTGATTATATGACACTTGGTTAAATCCCAAATCACTGAATATAAGTGGCTGAAAAATCCACTTAATAGAAACACATTTTAATCAAATCCCAAATAACTGAAACTTAATAGCATAAAATCACCCATGAGAGTAATACATCAAAATATTTTACAGTTGAGCAAGGCCCTCCCACACCCCCTGACTTACATATACTAATGCCATGCTCACACCCCATCTAAGCACCATGTTCAATCATAGCCTCGCCTCAGGCTTTGTGCCCAATGAATGGCGCACAGCGACAGTTATCCCACTCCACAAAGGGGGAGCCACCATGGACCCCGGGAACTACCGCCCCATTAGCTTAATGAGCCTGGTCTGCAAGGCCATGGAACGTATCATCATGGATCTTATACACAAAGACATTGGTAATCTCCAAACTCTGGACCCCACCCAGTTCGGATTTGTAAAAGGCAGATCATGTCTCCTAAACCTGATAGACTTCTTTGAAGCATTCACCAAAGCCTTAGACGAGGGTAAGGTGGTTCACACAGCCTATCTAGATTTCGCCAAGGCTTTTGACACCATCCCCCACTCTGGAATTATAGATAAACTCACTAAACTAGGTATAAATCTCTAAATCACAAGATGGGTTGCCAACTGGCTCACTGACATAACCCACACTGTGAAAGTAGCAGACTCCAAATCCAACCTCAGACCAGTGACAAGTGGAGTACCACAGGGTTAAGTCCTGGGTCCTCTCCTGTTTGTTATCTACTTCTCTGAAGTACAGGCTAACACAAAAGGTCTTTGGCTAACGAAGTTCACAGATGACTGCAAACTAGGAGCCATAATCGAAACTCCTAACGATGTGGACATCCTACAAAAGGGCCTCATGGAGACAGATGACTGGTGTCAAAGCCATGGGCTCAAGCTCAATGCTAAAAAGTGCATTGTCATCCCCTTTGATATGAGCTACCACATAGGTGGTAGTCTACTTAACACCGAAAGTGTGAAAAGAGACCTTCGGACACAGGTGGACAGTTGTCTCTCCTTTGATAATCATATCGCCACAGTAGTCAGGAAATCCTTCTATGTGGCACACCTCATCACAAAAGGTTTCTCATCCAGTAAAAAAGAGGTAATTGTTCCCCTCTACTCATCACTCATTAGAACCATTATAGAGTACAACACCCCTTTTGGTATGTACCTCACAAGACATTTACAACAATTGGAAAGGCCGCAGAAATACCTCACAAAGAGGATTACTGGCCTCAAACAGTTGCCCTGCGCAGACTGTCTCAAAAAACTCCAGCTTTACTCCGTCGCATATCGCCTACTCAGAGGGGATCTCTGCCTAACATACAAAGCTATGTCAAACCCAGAGCTGTTGGACATGCTCCACTTAAAGAAATTTCAATCCCTCTGAGCTACACGCTCTAAGGACCTAAACCTTGTCACTAAAATAAACAGAACATGCTGGAGGGATAGAGTCCTGTCCCAGAGACTTCCCATACTCTGGAACAAACTACCTATCTATATCAAACAAGGCTTCTCATTAGCACTCTTCAAGAAAAATCTTGATGATTGGATGGAAAATAGGAAATTCACCTTGGGGATCACCTCTGTGGCTCTGCTCAAAAGGGGCACAGGAAAATCATTTTCTTGGGTGGCGAAAGCCAGGGTAGCTTTTTGGCTAGGCTTATATAGGCCCTAGGGCCAATAGCCTAGTACCTACCTATGAACCTATGAACACAGGGAAAAATGAAAACACCATACACAGGAATCACTGTCAGTGAACAAGTAACAGTCACCTGAGCAGTGGTTATATCTAGGTTACACAAATCACCATATAATACTTCTTCAAACTTTTCTGCATATTCTACTTTTGTTTTACTAACAGTTATGCCACATTCAGTGAAATGGACTTGCAGTCAAATGATGAGTTAACTAAAAGGGCTTTCAGTGATTTTGAAACCCTGAATTGCTGTTCAACAAAATTGTCATTCAACTAAATGACAAGACACCTGTATAACAGATATTGTTTTATAAGATTTACAGCTGTGAATATTTTTTTTCTGTTTCCTTTTAATAATATAGAATTTTTACTGTAATGCGGAATTGTTTACTAATGCCATATGCAGTTTCATTAGCAAGCTGAATTTCATTACCATGTACTGGCGCTGTCTGTATATTCTGCAGGCTTATTTTAAAAGCAAAGGCAGATTCTGATAATATTTGAAATCTGTTTCATCTCTGAGTAATGTAGTAAACAAAATCTGCTGTGTCCTATCCGTCTTTTTTTTTTGTTTGTTTTAATGAGACTGTTATTTGGACTTGAAAATCTCCCTAACCACCATGGAGTGCACTTAAATGCAACTGCTGCTATAATTTATTTTTGTCTGTAACTTATTTTGACTCAGAAATTTCAAACTTGTACAGGAAGCTACATCAGGATACTTGGATCATATGATGATTGGACTTTTCGTGCTGAGGCAGAAGATGTGTACAGCAAGTAATCTGAAAATCACAGCTGATGTAGTTATCATCAGTCCATTCAAATGAATCATTTTATTTTCCCTGTATGACTGCAATACTGCCTCGTGTGTATAAGAATCCTTATTCAAACCAGTATATATTGGAATCCTTTTCATCAAACTCATGGTTGATGTCTTTTTTTTTTTATTATTAAAGGTTATCCTCACAGTATTGGTGTGACTGTTAGTGACCGCCATTTTGAAAAGTAGTTGCTTGGCCATCAGGAAATGTAATTTAATGTTGTTGTCTCATTGAAAGGATGATCAGAAGCTTAGATCCTGATATTATACGAACATTCTGGTTGCTTACAGCATGCCATGAATTCATAAAAGGGGTACTATCATAAGAAATTCATCAGTAGCCCTTCCTAGGAATCATTGCAATTCTGTGTTCATGAACATATTTTGCCTAAGCCTTGGTTACTGTTGGTAAGATTGCACAAGAACATATCAGGTTCAGACTTAGGTGGGTACAATTCTAGCAAGTCAGTGACTATATAGAGGATTATGACTGGGTTGCCAATCATAACCAGTTTAATATATGCTTGAGGCATTTATGCCAAGAAATTCATTCCAAGAGCAAAGCTTGAGCGGTTAATTTTGGCATCCATGTCAAGAACACATAATTAAAGGTTATGATTTGATTATAATTGTTTATAGTGTATGTAACTGCTCTGTGTATTACTAGTTACAGAAAAGAAAAAGAAAACTCTAACTGTTTTGCTGGCTTTCAAAGACAAAAACACTTTGTGAGTGCTGTCAGAAAAATAGTGTAACACAGTCCTTTATCTTTACACTCACCTTGCCATGCCTCTCAAATGTCCAGATTTTTGCAAAATATCCAAATTTTTGCCTCATATGTTTACTCTCTTCATCATAAAATTTTTGGTTTTCCAACAAATGTCTAAGGATTGAAGTCACTAAGTAATGACATAAATTTGAGTTTCAGACATATTTTTCAGAAAATGCAGGCAAAAACACATCCTGCCATTTTACCTTCTTCTAAGTTTATAGCAAGTAGTCAGGGCACATAATCAGAATATTCACCAGGCAGAAACAGATCTGATTTTTCATTCTGCTAGTGCCTTTTGCTGGTCAGTATTGGCAGATCTGGCTCCCTAGAGTGAGACCCAACATTAACAAGTTAAGGAGGAGGTGCTTATCATTTGTCAATATTGGGTCTCCTGCTACAGTAGCATTTAAACTATGGCTTTTTCCAGATATTCAGAGAATAGATACCATGCTCCATGCATTACAATCTGGTTCTGTAGCAGGTATCAGTTCTAGCCCTAGGCAGTATTATGCATTTACCATAATCTGTTAAGGACAGCTACCCTTGCATATATAAGTGGTGCCTTTGGTGCAAATTTTAGTTCACTAAGACTTTTACTTCACTTTATTTTGTGACTGTATTACAATATTTATTGCACATATTCCTGTTGTTAGAAAAATCTATACATGCTGCTTAGAAAATATACTTACAATGTATGCTGCTTAGAAAATATATTTACAATATATGCTGCTTGGGAAAATGTGTATTCAAACATTCAAACACATATAAGTTGTGTGGTCAAATATATAGAGAAATGTGTGCTTTAGTTAGGAATAAATGTACTTAAATCCATGTGGGAAAAAGGCCTATAAATGGTTACCTGAGAATTGGTCCGGCAGTTGTTTTTTGGGTTATCTGGTTCCAGCCATAAGACATACTGCAGAATTGCCCCTGGGTAAAATACGTAATGTGAGAGATGTAGCTCAGCAAGCCGAAAATACAGTCAGAAAACCTACTAATCCAGTGGGTAAGATTGAAGCAAGCTGGAAGGATCATTCGGCTGTGAAGGACAAAGAAAAGTTGACCCATATGGACTTGAGTGACAGTGTTATATCCTGGGCTGGGATATTCCCAGCCTACGGAGCAGTCAAATCAATTTGGGAACTGAGGAAATTGTCAAAACTCCTCAAGTAATGAGCAATGCGACTTTTTCCGCTCTTGAACTTGTGACTGATGAAATGAATGCAATGAGAACAGTTGTATTACAGAACCGAATGGCTCTCGACTTCACCCTAGCGGCGAGAGGTGGTACGTGCGCGCTTATCAAAGAAGAATGCTGTGCGTACATTCCAGACAACCAGCATGAAATCAATGATCACCTGGAGGTAATACAGCAGGTGTCAGCAATGGCAGAACCAGGCCCAAACCCACTGACAAACTTTTTCCAGAATCTGTTTGGGGGGTTGGGTCGGTCCTTATGAACATTCTGATTGCAATTTGTGTAGTACTGCTCATAATTGGAGCATGTGTCTGCTGCGGGATACCCTGTGTGAAAAAATTAGTTAAAGACTTAGTTGATGTATCAGTGACTGAAACTATGTACCAAGACATGGAATTGAATTTGTTGATACCAAGTGAAAGCCTATCTGAAATATAAAACAAATGACTTACTTAGCTGAGAGTCCTTGAAAGGAAAAGGCTAAGAAATGAAATAATACTGTTTATGTTTCAAATAGAATAAAATGCATTAACAGGAGGGAGAATGTTAGAAAAATCTATACATGCTGCTTAGAAAATATACTTACAATGTATGCTGCTTAGAAAATATATTTACAATATATGCTGCTTGGGAAAATGTGTATTCAAACATTCAAACACATATAAGTTGTGTGGTCAAATATATAGAGAAATGTGTGCTTTAGTTAGGAATAAATGTACTTAAATCCATAATAGAGAACAAAGTTTGAAAAGTAGTATATAATGCATTTAATTCTGTCTTGCTAGAATGATAGTAGAAATAAACTTGCATATTATTGCTTGAAGCACAAGCTGCAGTGTTATCAGAAATTTGGCCTTGGCAGCATGCAAGCACAGCCTGGCTCATGTCTTTCAAGTAAAGATTATTTTGCAAAGTTAGAAAATAATAAATCTGTTCGCATGTGTATCCTCTTTCCTGCTTCCACCAGGAGAATAGCCTTGGACGCACTATCTCTGATAGTGCGCAGCTGGTGAACAAGAAAGACAAAGAGAGGCATTAAAGAAGACATACATCTATTGTATTCGAACTAATCTAAGAGCCTTGAATTGGCTACATCCTCAGGAGGTCATCGTGACTGACCAGGTGCTTGCAAGGCTGTAACATTCTCATGGGAAAAAGACTTTTTGAAAAACACAATCTCAGCACTTTTACTATGATGTAAAGACCCTGTCACTGACCACGCCAGTGAGGTGGGCAAAACTGATAATGACATATATAAAAATGGTGCCCTCTGTCAATAAAGTTAGACAAAATTCTGTACAAGTTTGTGTATGGTTTTTTGCCTCCTAATGTACATTAGAGTTTAAGATGCTCAAGTTCTCCTGCATTACTGTTTGTTATTGATTGACATTGTTTTTGAATAACTCAATGATTTTTACAGTCTGACTCTAACAAATTTATTTAACATTTTGGTCCTTCGAGCCGGAATTCCCTTGGTAAGCTGCAGGTCAGAATATATAGGTGGCACCGAAATCTGCGCAGAAGAAGGAAAGACCTCCGACTGAATTGTCGTGCCCAAAGAGGCTGTCCACTTGTCTGATCTGTGGCCGAAAAGCGGAAAACTGGGTCCTAAAAAGCATATCAAACATAAGCAGGAGGCTCGGGTAAGCAGAATTCCTCTCTTTGTTTTTGTTTTAGATCGGGGACCAGGTTACACTGTGCTATTGCTAAGGTTTGTGATAGCAGGGAGAGAGGTAGTCGAAGTATTGTATCTTGAGTCATAGATCAGGAAATAAAACAAAGCAAAGTAAACAGTCATTCTAGACACTACTGTGAATACGGGGAATAAGATACCACGTGGTACAAGAGAAAGGGTTACGTAACAGTTCTGTTTTTTTCTCTCTCTCTCTTCTTTTTTTCTCTTTCAGAGACATGGGAAATGAATGCACTAAAGGGTCACGTGACCCGCTAACAGAAGATGCAAAATATATGCAATTACAGAGAGCAGATAATGTGAGATATTTTTCAAAATGGGTTAACAAGTATGACTTTGATGGTAAATTAGATAAAATATCATTAGTAAAACTTTTAAAACAGTTAAAATCTGACGCAGAAGGTCAGGCAAAAAAACAACAACAGTTGGGTGTTCCTCAAGCACATAGGTGGATTGAGGAAGTGAACGAAGGAACAGAAAATAAAAATGCAAAGGCATTATTTTTAGACAAAGAGGATAATAACATAATAGTAGCATCGGTCCCTCCTACCACCTCCACCGATGCCTTACTCAGAATATGAAGCGGGAGGGCGGGCTGGACCCCCCCCACGTTACCCAGAGACAACAGGGATATTAAGACAACCATTTGTAAGAGAACCTATCGGGACTAGATCCCGAACACGTCAAACGTTTATAGATGTTCAACCAAGCGGAAGTTTATTAGATGAGAGTGAGGAAATCTGTCCATTAATAGAAGTACCTAACCCACAGGCAGGACAGGAGGGCCAGGCCTCAACTCTCTTAGTGTATAGACCATGGACACCGGAAGACATCCGAAAAGCTACAGAAGGAATTCCCCATCCAAAAATTAACTTTGAGAAATTTCTACAAAATTTACAGGGCATGAGATTGAGTTACCACTTAAATGGGGAAGAGGTAGAAAGAGTAGTTAGACAAATTTTAGGTCTGGACTGGCACATGATTTGTGGCGCCTGGAATGCCCGTGACGCGCAACACAGGCCACTCCCACATAGTGACGCAGAACTAGATGCTAAATTGAAGGGTCTTACGGACCGCATTACTGAAAAATGGAAACCTAGGGCAGACTGGACTTGCATTAACCAATGTGTACAACAAGATAATGAAACAGTAGATGCATACTATGGTAGATTATTAGAATGTTTTAATAACCATAGTGGCATGCCTATTCCTGAAAATCAAAAGAATGATAGCTCGTATGAACAACAGTTAAAGAATGCATTTTTGAAAGGTTGTATTGCCCCTATCAATAGCTTCATCACGAAGCACATGATAGATCACCGAACAAGTAGGCTTCAAGCCTTGTTAGAGTATGCTAGACATGCCGAAAAACATTTTAACAGTAAAAAGAAAAAGAAAACGCAGGTCTTCACAGCTGAAGACGGTGCGGAAGTTTTTGTAGTACAAGCGGCCAAGAAAGGTAAGCGAAATACTCAGGGTAACAAACGCTCTGACAGAAACTCAGAAATTTATGAGGACAGAAAGAAAAGAGGTGAGTGCTTCAATTGCGGTAAGAAGGGACATTTGGCAAGGGATTGCAGGAGCAAGGCACCTGTGGAAAAAAAGAATAAGGAAGATGAGGATTGACTATATGACAGTTATGCTGCTCAGCAGTCACCAGGAGAGACTAATGAGCAGGGGAATAATGTAAATACCTTAGAAGAAACAAATGACATGCAACTGGATGTAGAAGTTGGGGAGAGTGAAGTTTTGGATTTGGCATTACTGAGCTTAGAGCTCTATTTAGCAGACATGAAACCGGAAGTTACACTTCTGGTAGAAGGAGAGAAGTCAAATTTTTGTGTGATTCAGGAGCATCACGAACTTTGATACATCCTTCAAAGTTACGGAACATTCTGAGTCACCTGATTACATATTAGTGAAAGCAGCAAACGGACAGCTGTACAGGGAACCACTTTCCCATGATATAGCAATAACTGACCCCGTCTCAGGCATGACCCAAAGAAGTAAAATAGTACTTTCTGCCAAATGCCCTATGAACTTATTAGGAAGAGATCTTATGCAACTTTTTGGCATAGCAGTAGTCCCTACCATGAATGGTATGGAGGCACAGAGGCAAACTGATACTTTTGTAGTACGATCGGAGGGTGAGGCTTATTATTGGTACAGCCAGGACCTGGTTACAACCGGTCCAGGGGCAGTGACCAACGAACTGATGAATGTAGCCACCAGTAAGGTGCTTCCCCTCGATGTTGACCAGCAACATTTATTACATTGTACCCTATATTATTGTAGCACATCAGGACCTGATAAAGAATATGAACAAAAGTTGTTCAGGAATCCCGCAAATAGACTAATACTACGGACCCTATACTGGGACACTGAGGGCAACAGTGTAGTGAGTTGTTCGTTACCTCAGGAGTTCTTGGAATTGTACAAATCCAATAAACTACCACATGTTAGCCTAACCAAAAACAGGAATGTTAGGTGGGTAGACTTGGGTGACAAAGTGACAAAATGGGAGAAACTAACTGACTTAGAGTTATCGGACTTAGGAGTACAGAAACAAAAACTGAATTGGTTAACGCAAGCACGCCCAGCTGTACACTTACAACAGAGTGAAAACAGCTGACTGGCGTTCCTGATAGAAGAAGAAGAAAGAGCTTTGAGTGAAATACCAAATGTTCTTTGGTCAACAGGAAAATCAGATGTAGGACTTATTCGAACAGCAGGGCCAGTAGTTATTACACCAAAATCGGCCTTTAGACCAAGGAAAAGACAATATCCTTTGAGCAAGGATGTGGAACAGGGAATCAAACCTATCATAATGGCATTACTTAAGGAAGGAATACTGGTAGAATCCTTAGATTCACCATGTAATACTCCCCTATTTCCTGTGAAAAAAGCAAACGGGGAATGGCGGATGGTACAAGATTTACAAGCTGTAAATGATGCGGTAATACCAAGAGCACCTACGGTGCCAGATCCACATACTTTGTTAAATGATTTGAAGCCGCAACAAAAATACTTTACCGTGGTAGATATTAGCAATGCGTTTTTTTCAATACCTATCCACCCTGACAGCCAGCATTGGTTTGCATTTACATTTCAGGGCAAAAGGTACACGTACACCCGACTACCACAGGGATATAGTGAAAGTCCAACAATATTCGCACAAGAGATGGCTAGCAACCTGGCGGGGTTTCTCCACCAGGGGGCAGCCAAGTACTACTTTATGTAGATGACATCCTGCTTGCAGCCCCTACCCAGCAGCAGTGTAGGGAAGATACAATAGCATTGTTGAAATTCTTAGCTGAGCAAGGGCATAAAGTGAACAAGCATAAATTGCAACTTTGGAAAGAACAGGTTAAATACCTGGGATATGTGATATCCAAAGAAGGTAGAACATTAGATGAAGATCGGAAAACAGCTATCTTACAAGCACCAAGACCAACTACCAAAAAGGAAATGATGTCCTTTTTGGGAACGACTAATTTTTGTCGAAGTTGGATACCGAATTATGCTTTAGAAACGGCTCCATTGGCTGATTTAATATTTAAAACACCAATGGCAGCACAAGAAACACTACATTGGACACCGAAAGCAGAAGCAGCCTTTTGCAGACTAAAAAAACTAATAGTCTCATCGTTAGTTTTAGGGCTTCCAAATTACCATAAGAGATTTTTCCAGACTGTAGATTGTAGGCAGGGATATATGACGTCAGTACTGACGCAACAACATGGCGGCAAGCAACGCCCCATAGCTTACTATTCATCACAGTTAGATCCGGTGGCACGATCATTACCACCCTGCGTACAAGCGGTAGTCGCAGCAGCTATGGCAGTGCAAGCTTCGGCCTCAGTGGTATTGTTTCATCCTCTCACGTTGAGAGTACCTCAAGCAGTTGCAATAATTTTACTGCAAGAAAAAATAGCATTTTTATCCCCTGCCAGACATCTTTCTTGCATGACCATACTATTGAGTCAACCCCATATGACAATTGAACGTTGCACGACATTAAATCCATCGACATTACTTCCGATTCCTGTGGATGGCACACCACACAGCTGCCTACAGGAAATGGAACAAATAACCACACCCAGACAAGATCTTACTGATGTACCTTTGGCTGACGCAGAGGTGACATTTTTTGTGGATGGGTCCTGTAGACGAGGTCCTACAGGAAAAAACCTAGTGGGTTATGCAGTAGTGACTAATGACGAAATCATAGAAGCACAACCCCTGCAACATAACCTGTCAGCTCAAGCAGCAGAATTAATAGCTTTGACACGTGCTTGCACTCTAGCGAAAGACAAATGTGTTAACATATATACTGACAGTCAGTATGCTTTCTCTACAGTGCATGTCTTTGCCCAACAATGGAAAAACAGGGGAATGATAACATCTACTGGCAAACCGATTAATCATGCACAATTGATTTTGAACCTGTTAGATTCTATTCAGTTACCCACTAGAATAGCTATCTGTAAATGTGCAGCCCATACCAAACAACAAGATAGAATTTCAAAAGGAAATGCTCGGGCTGATGCAGCTGCGAAGCAAGCTGCCTCAGACCCAGAAACTGTGCTTTTAAATGAAGAACTACAACCCTCTGAGACTCTAGATTTAGAAATGTTAAAAACAATGCAGACATTAGCTACAAAAGCAGAAAAGCAAAAGTGGATTAAACGAGGAGCAATCCTTAAAGAGGGACTGTACATCTCCAAAGAGAAAAAGCCCATATTGCCATCTAATTTATTTAGATATGCAGCTTTGTTGAGTCATGGGCAGAGCCATGTCTCAACAGGGGGGATGGTACAGTTAGTTAACAAAACATTCCAAACATACGGATTTACGAATTATACACAAAAATTTTGTGCAGCATGTCATATTTGTAGCAAGCATCATGCACAGGGAGCATTTAAACCAAAGCGAGGGAGCTTTCCAACACCACCCTATCCGTTCCATACTATTTGTATGGATTTCATAGAACTGAATAAATGTGAAGGGAAAAAATACTGTTTAGTGATCATAGATATGTTTTCAAAATGGGTAGAAGCTTTTCCAACCAAGAATCCGGATGCAGCAACAGTAGCAAAAGCCCTAGTGAAAGAAATCATTCCTAGATTTGGCATACCGGAAAGAATTTATAGTGACAATGGAACACATTTTGTAAACCAGACAATTCAGCAGCTTGGGAGATTTTTTGGGATTTCTTTGAAGAACCATTGTGCTTATCACCCTCAGTCAGCAGGACTGGTGGAGAGGTACAATGGAATTTTGAAAAACAAGTTGAGAAAATTAATGAGTGAGACTCAGAAAACTTGGATTTGCTGTCTGCCTTTAGCACTGCTGAGCATGAGAACTGTCCCAAATGTAAAGGGCTTGACCCCTTTTGAAATAGTGTTTGGTAGGGCATATTGTGTGCCACAATGGAAGGCCCTCATGCCTGCAGAGCTGGAGGCCGATGGCTCATTAGCTAGTTATATGAAGAAATTGTTAACAAATAAGACTGTTTTGCAGTTGAACTCTTTTTCAGATAAACAAGAAGCAAAACCGGAGGCCGTGCTGACCCCGGGGTCCTGGATTTGGCTGAAAATCATAAAGAAAAAGAACTGGGCGAGCCCAAAGTGGGAAGGTCCGTACCAGGTACTATTGGCAACACCTACTGCAGTAAAAATTGCTGAGAGATCATCTTGGGTTCATTTGACACACTGCAAACCTGTTAAGAAATTTAGTTTTGACATACCACAGGAACAGGATGGCCAGAGGCAGAATGAATAAAAATGTGAAACAACCCCAGAGACATTGGTTCACTGGCCTACTGATCATACACTTATTAACTATGTTTGTAGTAACCTTTTTGTTGTTATGGTTTTTCTTGCATATAACTACAGAAGTGAAATTAATAAAACGTGATGAAGGACTGGCTATAGACTGGCACCCAAACTTTAACACATACCTGGCTATGAAACGAGTCTATGTAGAGACTATGAACGTTTCAAATTGCTGGGTTTGTACTGCGATACCCACAGCATATGAAGGACTTTTGATGTCTGCTGTCCCCTTGGGGATAAACGAAACTTGGGAAAACCTGTTATTTGATACAGGCACTGTGAAATCACAAGACAAAGTGGCATTATATTTGCCTGTTACTCAGAAAGGAATTGTTTGTTTTGTTAAAAATGATACACTCCAGGTTGGTTGGAGTAACTGTAACATAACTGTGTCTTACAAATGTTATATAAAACCTGTAGATCAAGGTACTAGTTGTAGCACGAATTATGGTTCATATTTAAGCTTGATGAAAACAACATTGAGAGATGTGCAAAAAACTCCTGAAATATATAGACAATTATCTGTTATAGATAAGAAAATGTTTCATTCAGGGTTAACTCGCATCAGTACAAAAGTAGAAAACTGTTATTTTGTTTGTGGGAAAAAGGCCTATAAATGGTTACCTGAGAATTGGTCCGCAGTTGTTTTTGGGTTATCTGGTTCCAGCCATAAGACATACTGCAGAATTGCCCCTGGGTAAAATACGTAATGTGAGAGATGTAGCTCAGCAAGCCGAAAATACAGTCAGAAAACCTACTAATCCAGTGGGTAAGATTGAAGCAAGCTGGAAGGATCATTCGGCTGTGAAGGACAAAGAAAAGTTGACCCATATGGACTTGAGTGACAGTGTTATATCCTGGGCTGGGATATTCCCAGCCTACGGAGCAGTCAAATCAATTTGGGAACTGAGGAAATTGTCAAAACTCCTCAAGTAATGAGCAATGCGACTTTTTCCGCTCTTGAACTTGTGACTGATGAAATGAATGCAATGAGAACAGTTGTATTACAGAACCGAATGGCTCGACTTCACCCTAGCGAGAGGTGGTACGTGCCGCTTATCAAAGAAGAATGCTGTGCGTACATTCCAGACAACCAGCATGAAATCAATGATCACCTGGAGGTAATACAGCAGGTGTCAGCAATGGCAGAACCAGGCCCAAACCCACTGACAAACTTTTTCCAGAATCTGTTTGGGGGGTGGGGGTCGGTCCTTATGAACATTCTGATTGCAATTTGTGTAGTATTGCTCATAATTGGAGCATGTGTCTGCTGCGGATACCCTGTGTGAAAAATTAGTTAAAGACTTAGTTGATGTATCAGTGACTGAAACTATGTACCAAGACATGGAATTGAATTTGTTGATACCAAGTGAAAGCCTATCTGAAATATAAAACAAATGACTTACTTAGCTGAGAGTCCTTGAAAGGAAAAGGCTAAGAAATGAAATAATACTGTTTATGTTTCAAATAGAATAAAATGCATTAACAGGAGGGAGAATGTTAGAAAAATCTATACATGCTGCTTAGAAAATATACTTACAATGTATGCTGCTTAGAAAATATATTTACAATATATGCTGCTTGGGAAAATGTGTATTCAAACATTCAAACACATATAAGTTGTGTGGTCAAATATATAGAGAAATGTGTGCTTTAGTTAGGAATAAATGTACTTAAATCCATAATAGAGAACAAAGTTTGAAAAGTAGTATATAATGCATTTAATTCTGTCTTGCTAGAATGATAGTAGAAATAAACTTGCATATTATTGCTTGAAGCACAAGCTGCAGTGTTATCAGAAATTTGGCCTTGGCAGCATGCAAGCACAGCCTGGCTCATGTCTTTCAAGTAAAGATTATTTTGCAAAGTTAGAAAATAATAAATCTGTTCGCATGTGTATCCTCTTTCCTGCTTCCACCAGGAGAATAGCCTTGTGCGCACTATCTCTGATAGTGCGCAGCTGGTGAACAAGAAAGACAAAGAGAGGCATTAAAGAAGACATACATCTATTGTATTCGAACTAATCTAAGAGCCTTGAATTGGCTACATCCTCAGGAGGTCATCGTGACTGACCAGGTGCTTGCAAGGCTGTAACATTCTCATGGGAAAAAGACTTTTTTGAAAAACACAATCTCAGCACTTTTACTATGATGTAAAGACCCTGTCACTGACCACGCCAGTGAGGTGGGCAAAACTGATAATGACATATATAAAAATGGTGCCCTCTGTCAATAAAGTTAGACAAAATTCTGTACAAGTTTGTGTATGGTTTTTTGCCTCCTAATGTACATTAGAGTTTAAGATGCTCAAGTTCTCCTGCATTACTGTTTGTTATTGATTGACATTGTTTTTGAATAACTCAATGATTTTTACAGTCTGACTCTAACAAATTTATTTAACACCTGTCCATCAGATATTTGGTTTACAGTACTGTGGTTACATTGCAAGCAGTCTTGTCACTAAAACATGTATGGTAACATTTACAGCACTGGGCATTGCATTGCATAGTATTTATTTTGTTTTTAAGTCAGTGAACTTATGCAAAATGAAAGAACAACTTTTAGAGATGTTCCACAATGTCTGTAAGAAAGCTGGCTAGGGAGACTAAATGAAAAGGACTTTCTTATCCTGGTTTGAATAAGGATATTTTAATAGTCACTCTGTGGGCAGTTGAAGTTCAGTCTTTTGAAGGTGGAATCAAACTGGTAGGGACTGTAGGTTTGTAACATGCAGAAACATAATCTTCAACTCTGATACCAGATGTTCTTAAAATTCAGTTAGAATGCTGGATATGGGAAACATGGAGAATGAAGCAGCCTGAGATGTAAAGTGACTGAGAGATGAAACATCATGACTTCACAAAGGAGAAAGGCAGCATCATCATGGACTGGAGATGAATACAGGGATAGGGCCTTGACATGGTCTGCAGAGGACATGTTACTTATACCCTGTATTCTTTTATTGAGGAACATCTGCAGACATTCCAGTTGTTAGCTATGCCTGGTTATGTACATACTAAAGTGGGCATTGTACTCAATGATTGGTCTGATGAATGCCAACTACAGTGGAATAATGATTTCCTTGGACCTAGATGCCATAACTTTGTTTAAGAGTTGCACAACAATAGAATCATTTCCTCACTACTGTTGACACATGAGGGTCAAAGGCTAGATTTCTGTCTATGTATGTCCCCAAGTCCCTGACTACTGGGTCAACTTTTTGGGGTCTGTTGTCAATATGATAATTACCAGGGGTGTATGACTTCCCAAAGGATACTATTATGCATTTCTTTGCATTTAGTTTTAGTCCATGGTTCTGACACCAGTTGTTTGTCTGTGTCAGCCCTTCCTGGAGAACGTTTGTGTCATTGGGCTATTCAATGACAGCTCCTAGTTTGTGATCATCTGCAACTTTAGTCAGCCAGAGGCCATTGACATTGGCCTTGACTTCAGATAAGTAAATACCAAAAAGGAGCAGACCCATAACTGATCCCTGAGGGACCCTGCTTGTGATTGGCCACTTTGTAGATGGGGACTCCCCGATTCTAACTTCTTGAGTCCTGTCTGTGAGCCATCTGACTATCCTTTGAGTGACATAAGGGTTTGTACCTAACCTCTTAAGTTTGTCAACAAAGCCTGAGTGTAGTATTGTGTCAAATACCTTGGCCAAGTCAAGGCAGACAGTGTGAACCATTTTGCCTCATCCATTGTTTTGGTGACCTTCTCAAAGAAGTCCACCAGATTGAGTAGACATGACTTGCCCTTGATGAAATCAAATGGGGTTAGATCCAGTGTCTGGAGATTTCCTATGTCATTACTGATCATTTCCATGATAATTCTTTTCATGGCTTTGCATATGAGACTAGTGAGACGTATGGGTCTGTAGTTTCCAGGGTGTGGAGATGGCCCACCTTTGAGCAAAGGGATGACTGTTGCTGTTCTCCATTCATGAGGCACTAAGTCTGTTTGGAGGCTACAGTTATTAGATAGCCCAAAAGTATGTTCCAGGTTTCTGCACTCTCGAACCAAAAAGTACAATACCTACTTTATGAATCAACCCCAGTGTCTGCAAAGTCACAGAGTCACAGGAAATAGTGCAAACTTACTTTGATGGCAGTTAATACCCACATGCTAAATAACAAGAAAAATGTGCTGGAAATTGGGGATAGCCAAAGTCAAAAAATGTAGTAGTTAAAATTTTTATTCAACTGAAACACGTTTAACGCTCCAACAATATAAAGTGTTTTCTTCTAGCACTCAAGACTTCCTCAGAACTAGTTAATGCAATACCACTTCCTGAATTTATAAATAAACCAATGATTACCAAATAAAGCAATGAAATATTTAAAAAGATGAGTTCAAACACAGCCATTGTGCGCAATAGACTGAATAACTCAAAAAATATATGTGTGTGCAAAATACAAAACATGTGAAACAAACCCAGACACTGTGACTGTTTTACATTATTTAACAATTGAAATAAATTATTCAACAATAAATATTTAAGAAAACTATTAAAATGTTGTTTTAGTAAGTTAAAAATACTTATATGGAGATTATAAAATGTAGGTTATATTAAGAATATATTGTGAAATTTTTGGACATATTAGAAACATGTAGAACCTAATATTATAACTTAGCTGCCCTCAAATTTAAAACAGGTAAAATAGAATATTTTATTTATACCTGAAGGGGTGGTGGCTTTTAGTCTCAATTGCCAGTAAAGTCCCATATGTTCTAGTTTAGTCTCCCAACAACCACCCCTGAAATCAATATCTACTAAATTTAAAATAGCAAATTTAAAACCTGTAAAGCTCATACATGTTAAAGAGTGGTAATACAGTGCATTATTAATGTTGCAGTGTTTTATATCATACTTGTGTTCAGAAATTAATTTATTTAATCTCCTCTTGGTTTTACCATTATAAAAAGCTGTACAGTATGAGCATTGTGTAATGTATACTAACCTTTGGGAAAAACAGTTTCCATATTTTAGTCTAACCACAACTTTGTTGCTTCTGCCTATGTATGTTTTGTCACCCATTAGAACATCGTTACAAAAACTACATCTCCCACATTTTGTCATACCTTTGGTGTCAATAACCTGACTGTTTTGCACAGTATTATTTTTCTCTATTTTGTCTTTTTTTTTCCTAAGAGGCTTTAATATTATTAGATGTCTTGTAAAAAAATGTGGTTCTGTTACTACAGTAGATAGCCCCTAATTAAAAACATATTGCAACATTTTCCAATATATATCAAATTATACCTGTGCCCTATTTTGAACCTAGTACCATTCCACCTGAAAAGCAGTACATCAACATGCCAAGCCACACAGCCAGCTAATTAACACAGGTGTTTTAAGAAAAACATAGCAATTGACATTTTCTCATCATTAAGAGTGTTTAAGTGATGCTGCGCATCATGTTGCATTGCACGAATCTGCTCAAAGCATACCTCTCAAGTGTACCTCATTACGAGGTGCGTACCTCATTTGGGGTCTTAAAAGTTCATGTTCCTCGAAGTTACTCAAAGTTCCACATTCAAAGAGTCTGTTACACATTCTGTGTTAGGAATTTTTTAAGTGAAATCCATGGTAAACAGAAATTAATCATATTAATTCATTAAAAGATCTTCTTTATAAGTAACACCAGCATATTTTAGCCATCCTATGAGCTTCCTAGTTGAAGTTGTTAGTAAGCCATTAGTATGTGTTCCATATTTTGCCCATTTGTTCCGCATTATGAGGGCTAGTGTTCCTCATTTTGGAGATGGAAGGTTGAGAGCTATGGCTCAAAGATTAATGGAAAATGGGCAGTTTAACTGGGACTCTGTGAAGAAATACATCACTATAAAGACATACACATAATGACAGACATAAGTGAGGTATGTAAAAACAGGTAAGTATGAAATTATATCTACAACATGTAAAATACACCTGCAATAGCAGTCACTCTGTAGCTCAATTATTAAATACTTTGAAAACATTAATCTTTGGTTCACATGGTCCTGAGTTCAAATACAGCTCTGTCTAGCATTTAAAATACATGTACGTGGACATCACCATTATAAATTGTGATATGTATGACTGTCTTATCACCTAGTTATCCACCCAAAGCAGTACAGATGGAATGTGTGCTTCTAAATAATGGAAGTCAAAGGCCAACAGATAAGACCACATTTTAACTAGTCCTATTACAGCACTAGAAAGTGCATAGAATGCCAGGTATACATTAGCATGAATTCCTAGAGGATTTCAAAGTATGTAATGCAAATGGGGCCCAATAATTTCAGACTGCAGCCCACAATGATTTGCTACTGATATTAAAGACAATCACAGCAGCACAAGTAACATACATATATGGAGGCTATGCTAGATGCAAGGGTAGCTAGCACACACATTACGGATGATTAGCATGACATAACACATGACTTGGCAGTTGTCCATCTGCATCACATAATGGTTAAGGTACCCCCTACCCTGTACTAGGACACACCAAGCATGTTGCCTTTTACTCTGTTAATGATACCTTTGGCTAACATACCTTAAACACATATCTTAATTTACAGAGGGATGGGTTCTCACAATCTGGCTTTGGCTGTACACCAAGAGTGCCACAGGTCCCACACTTACTCTTAAGTGTTGTTGTCCTACAAAATCTTCACCCTCTCTACCCATGCCTATTGCCTGCAGCAGTAGATGCAACACTTCAGCCTGTATTGTACATATCTGTATGTAAAACGTAGATGCTACAAACATTCTCTTTGTGATGACATAGTATCTTTACAGCAGTAACTTCCACACCAACATATGAGAAAGGGGGTGGAATATACATTGAGGCCTTATATCTTGTTGAGTTGTTGCATGGGATTGGCTGATTATACTACACATCAGTTGTGTAGGTTGAATGTAGCAATTATGAACCGCAGATTGGTTCAGAGACAATCAACTGCTAATGAGAACCATCTTAAAAAGGCAAACTTCTAGCTAGGGGAACCATTGTGCATGAAAGTTATTTTGTATAACTCATTGACACAGTACTTACATAGCAGGATCTTTCAAAAGAGGTATGTAACAATTTGGTTCCAACATGATATAAATGTTTAAATAGACTTAGGAGGGATGGGGATTACATCAGTAAGCCTTTATTGTCATAGATCTGCAGCTGTGTTACACCTACAGAGGAAGTAGAGTATAGCGAGGGTATACTGCTTTGTGTTAAATAGGTACACAGGTCTCCTGGATACTTCTTCTGATAGCAGTTGTAATAGTTCACTGCTATTTATTTGGCACTGTTGTTTTTATATATTATAAGGGGGAGGGGTTCCTGCTATGGGGCACACTACAATGGACTCCTGTGTTGGGTGTGTGATCATACATCAATATCTGTCATGGCACAAACAGGAACAGATGAATTTTGCTACTATCCTAGTTGTGTCCACACCCTTTGTATGATTGTAACACTGTTTAATATGAGATGTGTAATCAAGCAGTGAATAAAGACAGACTTCCTTTATTGCTGTATTTCTACATATTGTTCTCGCATGTATGTGATCCTGAAATGTTTTCATTTATTTGTATTTCAAGATATATCATGCATGCAAGATGCAAGACACCTTTAACTAAGGCAGAAAACACTTCCTTGAGGCCTTGTGGCAACACCACCAAATCCTGCTGTCCAGAGGGAGGGAAAACAGGCAAGAGCATGCAGCACTGTGGGATGAACTGGTACACAATGTTAATGCTGTTGGTCAGAAGAATCGGGCATATGAGCTGGTGTGACACAGTGCCATGGACATGATTTACTCAGCAAGCAGACATGCAGCAGATGTGGCCAGGGTTGTCAGGTCACTGGTGGTGGGCCTGCAGCAGAACAGTCTCTGTCAGACACCAAAGAATTCCTGGTGAGCCTCGCAACACAGGACAGCCCCCAGACTTCCATCACCCAATATGTCGTGGCTTTGTGTGCCACCATTTCCACTCAAGAGAAGCATCAAAGTATGCTTAGTTGAATCAGTATTGCAATACTGTAGCATTCAGCATGTCAGGGTGTATATAGTTTTATGTAAGTGTTTTATGGAATGGGGGAGGTTAGCTCCACTTCGAAGCTCATGCACAGATTGTGCCCCACATACCTGCTAACATAGCAGCCACTGTAAATGTGAGCTATTTGGATGTATTACCCCTGTTATGCTGTAACATGTGGTGCTGTTTACATAACCTCTCTCTCTCAAATTTTTGCAGGACCATCAGAAATATGAAGAGGCCATGCTCCTGCTGCTGGAAAGCACAAAACTGTTTTGTCGGAGATGTAGAATTAGCTCAATGTATTCGCTAAAGTGTCATCCCAGGCCTGCTGGCTGGATTGATGTACTAGTGGCATGATTGCCAACTGTACAGATATTTTCTGACAGTACACAGTTTAGACTCATACCTATGCCTTGTAGGTGTGACACAGTGATTGATTAGACAGTATTGTTAGGATATTACAGATGTACAGAGTTTTGCAGAATGTCAACAGTGTACATCATTTATTTTATTTCCAAATAATTACTGATTTGGGTTAGAAAATCATGCCCTCATGTCCTACTATATTAGTTGCGAATTATATAAGTCTGTAATCATGACAGCAGTATATGCAGCTTAACATATATTGCAAGATAATACTGCAGAGCAACAGTAGTGCAGGTATTAATCTAATGATTTTCCCTTTTTATCACAGGTAACCAGGGAGGTTGGTCTTTGTCCCCTTCACAACCTGATGTCAGTATCTATTCAGACTCTGATGATGATGGTGGCCAAAGTGAGGCACAGCTGGGGGTTGCAGGAGTTGAATCTGATAAAGAGATTGACAACCCTCATCTGTCCTCATTATCACCTTATACAGCCAGTATGCCTATGCATACCCATTCCTCTGTGGCCACAGATATTGGGCAGTCAGAGGGTGGGGACAGGGAAGTTCATAAGTTCATAGGTTCATGGGTGTTTACTAGGCTAATGACTACAAGGTCCTTTTTAAGCCTAACCATGCATCTCGAATCTATGACAAGTTTTGACACCCTTGATAAGTGTTTGCATTAGAGACACAGGTGCCAAACCAGAGATGGAATGCCGGTTTCCCATCCAATTGTCCAAGTTGCACTTGAACTGGGATATGGAGGAACTCTGCTTCACATGGATGGGGAGCCTGTTCCATAGACAGGGTGGTTTCTGGGATACATGACTAGCTCTCCAGCATGTCCTATTTATATCACAGGCAAGGTTTAAATCCTTAGAACAGGTAATTCTGGTACTGTTTGTTTTCTGAATATGCAGGAGGTCCATCACAGTGAGGTCTGACAATGACCTGTATGCCAGACATAGATCTCCCCTCAAAAGTCTGTAGGAGACAGAATACAGGGATAGGGCCTTGAGGTGGTCAGCATAAGACATATTACGTACTCCCTGTATTATTTTAGTGAGGAACCTCTATGGTTGTTCCAGTTGTTGGATATGCCTGGTTAGGTACATACCAAAGGGGGCATTGTACTCAATGACAGGTCTGATGAATGCCGAATACAGTGGAACAATGACTTCCTTGGACTTAGATGTCATACCTTTGTTTATAAGTTGTGCAACATAGAATGATTTCCTCACCGCTGTAGACACATGATGATCAAACATTAGATTGCTATCTATCTATGTCCCTAAGTCCCTAACTAATGGGTCAACTCTAAGAGGTGTGTTGTCAATATGAGAGTTACTAGGGATAGATGACTTCCCACAGGATACTATTATGCATTTCTTGGCATTTAGTTCTAGTCCATGGCTCTGACACCAGTTATTTGTCTGTGTCAGCCCTTCCTGGAGAATATTTGTCTCAGTACGAGATTCAATGACAGCTCCTAATTTGCAATCATCTGCAAATTTAGTCAGCCAGGGACCACTGATATTGGCCTTGACTTCTGAGACATAAATGCCAAAAAGGAGCGGTCCAAGGACTGATCCTTGAGGAACTCCACTTGTAACTGGCCTCTTTGTAGAGGAGGACTCCCCAATTCTAACTGGCTACTGTCGCTGCAGTGAATGTCTTCACTGGCTTTAGCCAAGCAGTTGGTGAGGTTCCACACAAGCGGATTGATACAGGTGCTCATAGTAGGCCTGCTGTCCCTCCACCACCAATTGCAGATGTCTCATCACATGTCACTGAGTGTATGATTAGGACCATTATGGAGGCACAGGCATGTTCAGAAGCTCCTGACTAATGCTCAGGGTTATGGATGCGCACATTCTGACATCCATGACTGCCTCCACCATGTTACTGATAAACTGGACTGGTTGACTGATGCAGTGGAAAGACACTGGTCTGAGACAGATCCCACACTATTTGTCTTGGAATACACGTTATCTGTGATAGAAGGTCTGGCTGGAGTTGAGCGTTAGTCTCACAGATGTAGGTCAGGAAATACATTGGCTGACAGTCAACATGCCCATGCACAATCAGGCTCCCTTAATGGCAGTTCATCCAGCACTCCAGAGGGGAGTGTGCTGTCCACACCAAGACATGGCAGGCCATGTGCTCATGGTCCTGGGAATTCCCATGGAGGACACATTCCCAGCAGACAGCAGTCACCCTCAGAGAGTAGCAAAGCATCTGACCTTGGGCATGGAGGTGCCAGTGCAACTCCTGGCAGAGCCCGTAAACATGTTCAGAGGCTGAGACAATGAACTGTCAGCTCTACTATGCATGGATCATAGCTGTCCAACATACGGACACATAGGGCTAGCACTGATCTTGGCTGTGTTCATGCACAGACTCACATATGACTGTCACATTCAGGTCACCTACAGACACACACTCCACATTTCCATGGTATATCTTGCTTGCTTCCCTTCCTGACTCACACACACGCTTGACATCCTATTCTGTCAGCCTAGGTCTCCTGCAGTCGCAAACAACATCCTGTGCAAGTGATGATACCTGTGCCACATCCCTATCATCTTTCTCATGGATGCAGGGAAAAAAGCTATGTGTCTGATGCACAGGGTGACTGGCTATAATAATATTAATTAGTTTCATCCTTTGTTGAATTTGACATACTACTTGTACTGGTCATTCACCGATATGTACATTGCCATTTATAATGAGTATACCATAATAATGTGTGTACATTACGATGGATGTTGTTGTAATGTCTGTGTAGTCACACAATGAAAGGAGTCTCATGGAAATGTTACGTTTCACTTTCAGGATTGTGCAAGACATACCTATGGCTACACATCTACAATCAAACCATCAATGTCAGAGCACAGGATTGAATGCAAGCACTGAATAAAAATGTCATCAGAAAGGAAAAACAGTATAGGTTCATTGTTTCATAGGTTCATATGTATTTAATAGGCTAACAAACACAAAGGCTTCTTTAAGCCTAGCCATGCATCCCTAAACTCTGACAAGGTCTGATACCCTGGATAAGTGCACGCAGGGTTTTGGGAGCTGAAAAATCTACAATCCAGGGCGTAGGAGATGAAACATCTATAGTTTCCCTGTGTCCATAAAAGACATCGGTCCTAAACCAGTTATGATTGTTCTGTTCTCCATCCAATTGTGTAACTTACACTTAATTTGCAATAGGGTGGAACTCTGCTTCACATGGATGGGGAGCCTGTGCCATATAGGTTGTAGTCTCTGGGTTACATACCTGTCTTTCCAGAATGTCCTATTTGTACCACAGGCAAATTGTGGGTCTGTAGAACATGTAATTCTGGTACTAGTTGTTTTGTGGAGATGCAGGCGGTCCAAAGTGGGGTCTGACACTACTCTGTATGGCAGGCATACACCTCCCCTCCAAAGCATGTGAGAGACAAAATACTCATGTAGGGCCTTGACATGGTCTGCATATGACAGGTTATATACACTATGTATTGGTTTAGTGAGGAACTTCTCTGGATGTTACAGTTGTTGGATATGCCTGGTTAGTTAGATAACAAAGGTGGCATTGCACTCACTGATAGGCCTGAGGAATGCCAAATACAGTGGAATAATGACTTCCTTGGATTTACATGCCATACCTTTGTTTATAGGTTGCACAACATAGAATGATTTCCCCAATATTACAGACACATGACAGTCAAAGGCTAGATCACTGTCTATGTGTCCACAAGTCCCTGACTACTGGATCAACTGGTGGGGGTGTGCTGTCAATATGATAGATACCAGGGGTGGATGACTTCCCAGAGGATAGTATTGTACATTTTTTTGCTTTTAGTTATAATCCATGGCTCTGGCAACAACTGTACATCTGTGTCAGCCCCTCCTGAATAATATTTGTCATTGTGAGATTCAATTACAGCTCCTAATTTGAGATAATCACCAAATTTAGTCAGCCATAGACCACTGACAGTGGCCATGACTGCAGAGAAGTAAATGCCTAAATGGAGCAGTCTGAGGAATGTGAGGGAGTCCACTGGTGACTGGCCTCATTGTAGAGGTAGACTCTCCAGTGCTAATGTCCTGGATCCTGTCTGTCAGCCGCTTGGCTATCCACCGGCTGACATACTAGTTTGTACCTAACCTCTTGCATTTGTCAACATTGTCTGATGGGGTTATTGTGTCAAATGCCTTGTCAGGCCATAGTAGGTGGAGTGAATCATGTGTTCCCTCATCCATTGCTTTGGTTACCTTCTCAAATAGGTCCATCAAGTAGGGTAGCCATGATCTACTTTTGATGAAAGCAAATTATATTTGTTCCAGTGTTTTTTGATGTACTACATCTCTTTTGATCATTTCCCAGGATAATTTTTTCATGGCTTTACATATCAGACTACTGAGACTTCTGGGTCTGTTGTCTCCGGGGTCTATAGATGGCCCACCTTCATACAGAGAGATGACTGTTGCTGTTCTTCATTCATGAAGCAAGACACCTGTTTGGTGGCTACAGTGAAATATTAATTCCAGAGGCCCTGAAAGTCATGTTTCATGCTATATAGAAGGCGTGATAGGATATTGTGTGGGCCCATTGATGCAGTGTACATGGTCTTAGAGAGAGCATTAAGGACCTGATCCCAGGTGATGGTAGGGGTACTTATATTTGATGCTATCTCCTGAGGGAAGGTTGACAGGGAGAGAGAGATAAGATTGGGGCCCTATATATGAGCGAGGATGTTTGCTATGTCATCTGCCTCATTATAGGTGGTTCCAATTACAATGACATGTGCACACAATTGTGTCTTACCTTTGTGGTTGCGGACATAGCTAAAGTATGCTTTGTGGTTGTCCTTAGCCTGGGAGCCTGGCCTTACATCAAATCTGGCTGTAGTAGACTTCATTTGTCCTTTGATTTATTTGTTTACTTTGAGACTGCTTTTATACTGCTGTGTGCTGCACCCCTATGTTTTGTTATGAGTTTTTTCCTTCTGTTATACAGCCTATTGACTCTGTAATTCCATCGGGGTGGCTTGATTTTAACTTAGGTCTGTACTTCTCTCTGGTGGGTATGGCTGTCTCTATGCACCTATTAATATGCTCATACAGAGTTTCTGTGAACATGTCTGCATAGGCCACAGTGTTGGCAGTGTTTATGTGGGCTTGAAATTAGGACAGTGTATCACCTAATAGCTGGAGGTCAGCTTTACAGTAGTTCCTGAATATTCGATGTGTAGATGGGGTCAATGTTTTATTTCTACTTCAAAGGAGACCATTTGTATTTGGACCTTACCAGAGAAGACATTACAGTACATGGTGTGCATGACTCCACCATACTGCCGAGGACCATACCTAGTATGGTTACTCCCCGGGTTAGTATACTGGCTATCTGGTCCATGGAGTTACTGTTTACAGAACCAAGGAATCTCTGTGTTTGAATGTTCGATGTTGTATAGTATTCCTAGTTAATAGTGGGATACTGCAAGTTACCCATGCAGATGGTATTGCCTTGGTATTGCTAGTGTTTCCAATGTTTAAATACATGATATGGGATTCCTGAAACATAGAGGGAGAGCGTACAGCTTGCATGGATGTAGTATTGGATTTCGCCTATTGTGATTGAACCTGGCACAGTTGAAATGCATTATCCTGTTTGACCAACCTTGAGGTAACTTTAGTTTTGATGTACATAGAGACGCCTCCACATTTAGTCCCTGCCAGTAAAGTAGCTGGTCTAACTGTGTGGAAGGCATACTAACCTTGCATTGTTGTTTTAGCTTCAAGTCATGTGTCAGTGACCACACAGGCATCTTCTCAGAGCTCAAATAGTATCTGTAAGTATAGTCTAGGAAGGTATGTCTCAGGTCATGTACACCCACATGGACTATGACTGGGTCATATCATGGGATCATAGGACCTTAGTAGGCTAATGGCACTAGGGCCCTTACAAGCCTAGCCAAGTTCTACCATTATATTCATGATCAGCAGCAATTGCCCCTGCCCAAGAGAGACACAGGTGGATCCCCCCCCCCCCCGGGGTGAATTTACGGTTACACATTCAATCGTCCAGACTGCATTTGAAGAGGACCAATGTGTGCTCTGTTTCACATGAAGTGGGAGCCAATTCCAAAGGTGCAGTAACATCTGGGAGTCACATCTGACCCTCCAGCATCTTGTCTTACTGTCACATACCAGGTTAAGGTGTATAGAGTGAGCAACCCGTGTACCATTTGATTTTGGGATATGCAGCATTTCCAATAAAGCCTGGTCACAGACTGACTTGTATGCAAGGCATAAATTCCTCTCAGTAGTCTGCATGAAACAGAATAAAGTGACAGTGATTTCAGATGATCCACATGGGACAGATGTTGAAAATCTTGAATTATCCTTGTGAGGATCCTTTGTGGTCTCTCCAATTGCTGCAGGTGCTTGCAAAGGCGCATACCAAAAGGGACATTGTATTCCACTATTGGCTTGATGAGTGGAGAGTACAAAGAGGTTATAACTACTTTTACTCTTCTGGTTAAATAGCCTTACTTATGAGATTATCAATATAGAATGCACTGTGGAGACATGGTGATCAAAGGTAAGGTTACTGTCAACCTGTGTGCCAGGTCTGTCACCAGTGAGTATATAAGTAGGGTTTTTATTGATTTGTGAGTTATCAGGAACATCACACTTACTGACAGGGATGTTAATACAGTTTTTTTATACTGAGGTTAAGGCCATGGCTTTGGCCTCAATCATTTGTTTGTGTAAGACTCTCTTTTAGGACGCCATCATCATCTGGAGCTTCTATGACCGCTTCCAGTTTGCAGTCATAAGCAAACTTTGTCAGCCACAGAACTTTAATTTTAGCTTGTATGTTGGAGAACTAAATTCCAAATAGCAGGGCTGCCAGGACAGATTCCTGTGGAACAACACTGGTTACAGGTATGCTGTTGGATGTGGATTCCACTATTTTCACTCTATGGGTTCTACCAGTGAGCCAGTTAGCGACCCATCTAACAATATCAAGTTTGATACCTAGCTGGGTGACTTTGTCAATGATGCCTGTGTGGGGGATAGTGTCAAAAAGCCAAACAATTGCAGAACACAGCTTAGTTCATAAAGCCAACACTGACTAAAATATAAAATAAACCAAGCAATGCTAATACTAAACAAGTGTTTAATGAAACAGAGCTTTTAGGTCAAACAAACCCTTCATCAGTGTATAGACTACTAACACATACTAACCATATTTATACTATAAAAAATCACACAGCCATTAATTACTCAATTAAACAATTAACATCCTGGTTAAGAACAATAATGAACATTTTAAAAGCATAGGTCTCTATTTGAAACACATTTGTTTATATCTTAATACAGGTTTTAAAGAAACAGTTTAATTTAAACCCGGTAGTGCATCTGCACTAACACATATTATCCACCGATGTTCCTTCATCTCAAGTTTATTATTTAAATATCCACCACGTACATCTTTATATATTCTATCACTCTGAAAGAAAATGTATGTGCATTACCATATTCCATATTCCATATATTATATATTGTATATATATATTGTGCATATCATATATTGCATATTCCATATACCATATGTTTAGCCAGGAAGCTGGTATCAATCTTCCTCCTTATTTCTGAATGGTGCTCAATTATTCTTTCCTTCAGATTTCTAGTTGATTTCCAAACATAGAATGCCTGACATCTATTACAGGTAGCCAAATGTGGGATAGCGTCAAACACCTTGGCTAAGACTAGGTAGGCTGAACGCACAGATTTCCCCTCATCCAGGTCCTTGCTGACTGTCTCAAAGATGTCCTTAATGTTTCACAGGCATTATTTCCCATTGATAAATCAAAACTGACTAGGGGCAGCTGTTTGGAGTTTACGTATATCTTTGCTGACAAGGTCCATGATGATTCACTCCATGGCCTTACAGATAAGGCTAGTCAGGCTAATAGTTCTATATTTCTCAGTGTCAGTAGAAGCACCACCTTTATGCAAGGGAATAATGGTGACCATTTTCCATTCATCTGTGACAAAGCCAGTGTTTAGACTACATTTGAAAGGAGTACCCAATGGCATTGCTAATTCCTTTTGTAGGCCAGAGATGCAGCCTTGGATTTTATCATGTCCCATAGATGCTGTGTGTTTAGCCATAGAGAAGGTGTTTTTGACTTGCTCTTTAGAGATACGAGGCAGGGGACAGGTGGTATGTATGTCATGTGGTACATGTGGCAGGGACAGTGGGGTGAGGTATTCACAAACCTTGCCAGCTGACTGATGAGCTATGTCCACAAGCTCAGTATATGTACTATAATTAACTACCAGTTTGGCACAGATCTGACCCTGTCCTTTTAGGTGACAGATGTAACTAAATAACTGTTTGGTTGTCATTTGTGGAGGAAGCTAATTTGAAGTTAGAGTTTGCTTGTGAGGACGTCACAAGAACTCTTATTGGCATATTTAATCTGAGTAGGAACTGTTTCCTGTTTATGACTCACTCCCTCTCAGTCTTAGACAGATATTTTTTCTTATTATTGTTAAGCCTGTTAATGGCAGTTGTCCAACAGGCAGGTTTGCTCTTCCTTACGGAGCTTGTTTTGGTCCTATCAGGTACAGCCAAGTCAATGCAGTTAATCAGGGATTTTTATGAAACATTGGTGTAGACCTGTCCGTAGTTGCCAATTCCATCTGGGGGGAGGTGGAGTGCATCTATTTACCCCATCCCATAAAAGGTAAGTATGTGATTTGGAAAAGTGTTTTAGTTTATTTAATGGTTGGTGGGTGGGTGGCCATGTGATGCTTAGTTCACATGTGACTGATTTGTGGTCAGATCTCACTAGAGAAGATCTCATATTGTGAGTGCTAGAGTGGCACCCCATATTGGTAAGCACCAGATCCAGGATGTTCACACCCCTTGTGGGCGTGTCAACCAGCAGGTCCAGTGCATTGAAGTGGATGAAGTCGCTAAATCTTTGGGCATGTGAGTTACACTACAAGTAATTTACCTGGTCAATGGATGGGTATTTAAAGTTAGCCAAAGCCAAGGTGTTTAGATGTATATTGATAGACTAAGTAGATCCAAATAGGCAGAGTAGTTGTCCTGATTCACAGAGGGAGTCATGTAGCTGGCGATGACTTGTATAGGTGTCCTACCAACAGTTAATTGCACCTGAAGTATCCCTGGGGAATCCTACTGTCTAACCATTAGATAGTGTATTCATCTGTAATGACTATGGAAATACCACCTCTTTACATTTTCATGCCTACAGTTTGTGGTCTGAATGTGTGGATGGAGGTGTTCAGTAAACCAGGTCACCATGACTGCACAAATGTATACATTTTCCAAGATGAGGACTGCTTCCAGAGAATGCAGTTCCATGTTAATACAACTAGTATTTTGCAGCAGAAGCTTGAGGTTGTTGTACTATGGAATTTTTACATTTGGGATTTTGTCCATGAGACACTGCCTAAAAAGGTCACTATGGGGGTGGCAAAAACATTGACCAGTACCAAAATCCCAGGGGGGACAGATGAAGACCATGTCTGGCAAAGCATTGGGGTCTGCTGATCATGTCATCTCATGCTGACAGATACGGTATCACTTTAAAATGACAGCATAAACTGAGGTAATTATTGAAGTCAATCATTTTCAATTTTTATTGAGGCATCATCCTAGGTGAAGGTAAAATGCAGCTTAAGACTATAAGCATACATGCCCGAGACACATAGTCTGACAGTTCAGTCATATCACTCTACATATAGTCCAGAGAGGTACGTCTCAAGTCATTCACACCAAAATGTACTATGACAGAGTCACAACAGTACCTGTTTTAGGATATGTGAGGGCATGTGTGATATGATGTAGTATGTCACCTGATAGACAGCTGACTGTGACCTCCTTCTTATCCATCCTCGTGACAGGGACATCTGTGTGTCTCACAATGGAATCCCATATGAGTAATATGTTTGTTTTAATGTTTTGCCTTATGGGCTTGACAGATGAAAGACTGGAGTGAGAACTATCATGTGTGCTGCATTCTGCAGAGGACATATTATGCGTAACATGCTTATGTTTGTGTTTGGGAGGTCATGGGTGTTTATGTATGTGTCTGGTGAAGACCTCCGCATATGTAGGTATGTGTGATGTGGGTTTGGGTGAATGGGTGAAGTGGGAGGTGAGGTGTGCATAGTGATAACCTGCTCATTGTCATATGTACTGACTGGTGTGTGAGACAGCATGTATTCCAGGATGTTAACATACTTGTATCTCTGACATGTTGAGTTTGTATTACTTCTGGTCCAATGATATGAGTATGTACATAATGTGGTGCATCACAGCCCCTCATAAGTAAGTGAGCGTGCATTTCTCACAAGGGAAATCCAAGTCTTCGGCATCTGTCCTATGGAGAGCATCTGAAACCGTTTTCACTTCAGTGTGTGTCATACAGACTACTCAGAGGTGATCTCTGCCTTGCATAAGAGGCAATCTCTGACCCTGCTTTATTGGAAATTCTGCATATCTGTAAGTCAAATGGTAAATGGGTTACTCACTGTAAAGACCTTAACCTGGTATGTGACATTAATAAAACCTGCTCGAAGGAGAGATTTGTCTACCAGAATTTAACATACCTTTAGAACAGACCCCCACTTCATGTCAAACAGTGCACCTCATTGGCCCTCTTCGGATGCAATCTGTATGATTGGATGGGAGACTGTAGTTTCACCATGAGGGTTCCACCTGTGTCCCTTTTGGAAAGGTGCAATAGGTGCTGATTGTGTAAAGAAGGGTAAGAACATGACTAAGATAGTAAGGGCTGTAGGTATTTAGCCTAGTAAATTCCAATGATCCTATGTTCGCATAGGCTGATGTGAAATGTTCAGACTAGCATCCACCCCCACCAACTTGGCTGTAGTATAGTACCACTACCTACTTATGTTCACAGAACACTGCACAACTCACACACACACACACACACACACACACACACACACACACACACACACACACACACACACACACACACACACACACACACACACACACATTGGCTGGAGTGAGATTTTAACACTATCTGTTGAGTCTTACATACTAGAAATCATAGTAGTTAACACATGTGCTACAACTTAAGTCTTACATTAATATGGCTTTAGGTACTCTTTTGTCAGATGACATCATCAGGCCTTGTGAAGGACAAGAGTTTGGGGCCCTGCATCAAGTGCAAGGACCAAAAACTGTAGAACCATTGCACCTTGTAAGTCAGTGCAGGATTCACACTTGTTTTGAAGGGAGATACACACCAAGTGGGGTGGAATGAGATTAAAACTCCTACTTGTCTAGTCTTACAAACTACAAATCATTATACTTAATGCATGCACTACCGCTCAAATCTGACATTTACATGGCTTTAGGTACTCTTATGGTCAATGACATCAGTAGTCCTTGTGGAGGACAATAGTCTGGAGGCCTGCATCACCTGTTAGGCCCAAAACAGTGCAAAACCATGCCTGTTTAAAAGGCTGTGTGGGTTTCATATTTGTTTTTTTTTTAAGAAGCTGTACATACACACAGGAAAACACCAGTGGGTTGAAATAAGATTACAACCCCTAGCTATCTAGACGTACATACTACAGATCTCCATACTTAACACACACCACAACTCAAGTCTAATGTTAACATGGCTTTAGGTACTCTTATGGTAGATGACATCAGTAGTCCTTGTGGTGGACAAGAGTTTGGAGGCCTGAATCAACTGCAAGGGCCAAAAAATGCAAAATGATGTCAGTTTGGAAGTCAGTGTGGTATTCACACTTGTGCATTGTGGAGATACACACACATATATACACACACCAAGTGCGCTTGAGTGAGATTAGAGCCACTACTTATGTCTTACACACTGCAGATTATAGCACTTAATACACACGCCATGGCTCAAATCTGCTTTGTAAATGACTGCAGGTGAAGTAATCCTAGCTCAGTGTTGATTAGCTTGGGAGGCCTGCAGAGTCACATTGCTTCCTACTGTCATCTGCAGCTAGTAGCCTAACAGCCAGAAAACAATTTTGTAGCTTAACTATGTGGCAACAGTACCCATTTTTGGGCATATGTGTCTGTTTGCATTTGGATGTGCAAGCCTGTGGCAAAACTAAATTAGCCCTGCCAATGAGTGTGCACACAACATAATACATTCCACAACTTGTTCAGTTATTGATATATGTGTGGTGAAATTCAACAGACACAGGGGGCTGTAGTGGATGTGGGTGTTGTTGCTGGTATAGATACAAACATATGTCTTCACAATATATATATATATATATATATATATATATATATATATATATATATATATATATATATATATATACATATTCATATACTATGCATTATATTTTCAAGGTTTTCACATGCTGTCTTAGGGAGACATGGTATGACTCACCACTGTCCAGATGTTTGCAGCAAGTACACAGGTTTGAATCATTGTTATGTGTGCTTCACACTAAATTGCGGTTTGCTGTCAAATGTAGTACATTAACACATGACAGGAGAGAAGACTGCCACAACGTTGAACTTCAGATATCCCAGTAGTCCTCCAGTTGTAACATGTTATTCTAAGTAGTTCAACATTCTTGTAAGTGCATTATCTAATGTTGAAACCTTCCTTTTGGTCCTTTGTCCAACATTATCAGTGTCGTAGTTCAGCTTTACTCCCCATGATCTGGGTATGTTGGGCAATTCAGACATACACACACACACACACACACACAGATATATATATATATATATATATATATATATATATATATATATATATATATATATATATATATATTGTTAAAATTGCATGAGGAGCAATGGATTAGCACTCTGCTTAACTAAGTGTATGGAGATGCGCAGTGGCATTTTTGGCTTGTTTGCACATTGCTAAGCAGTGTGCAAATTGGTGGTGCATTGCTTACATCAAAGACTTACTGTTCCATAAACTGACTCCAGTCCACACCTTGCTGTACTCCAGGCCAGGATTAATATGATTAGAAAAACCCAAAGCTGGGTTTACCTATATACTCAGGGCCATTAATGAATCTGCAGTTTAAATCACTGTGTAATGTATTTAATTTTCCCCTTTCTATTCATGTCTTCAAAATCTCATATGCTTAATTTTGATGTATTTATCAGTGCGTTATGCTCTTCTGCCCAAATGGTCAATTTAGTCAAGTTATTTTGCAGACATGCCCCATCTGTAAAATGTGTAATCAGTATACCCAATTTCAAGTCATCTGTATACCTAATCTAGAACAACTCAGATGAAAAAGATAGGTCTAAAGACAAATCTAAACAAGTTTTGCCCTAGGACAGAGCCCTGAGTATAACCATGAATTGCACTTGTCCAATTGCTATATGATTCTTGCCATGTTCCATATGTAAACCATGCAGCTGTCCATCTTATCAAGAGTGCATCAATACCTAGTTATTTTAGTTTATTAATCAGTATTTTGTGTTTGGCCCTGTAAAATCTATATAAATTAAATCTCCGCACAATTTTTCATTCCATGCTGTTACTGTATTGTCATAGCACATTACGTCACAGATGGCACTAGATCTGTTTTCAACATATGCATGGTGATACATAATTTCAAGTCCTAGCCTTTACAATTCTGAAAACTTATCCAGTATTACCTAAGACTTCTTAAATAGGTCTTAGATATATGGCCCAGATGCAAATGTGTGATTAATATATGAAATATGATAATACTAGTATAGCACACACAGAGACACAGTCTGTAAAAAAGTACTTATTACTTCTTAACATGAAAAATACTTGGATATCTCAGGATTAGAGCCCTAAACACCATCTACCTGCCTTAGTCCTTTGAGCCACAGAAGCTACTTGACAGACAAGGGATCATTCATCACACCATCACCTGCATAAATATGTACTCTGCTATTCTCAGTTAACTAGCACATAAAATATAAGTTCAGATTGTGCATTACTGTCCTGATGTTGTATGGCATACTAACTGTGTGAAATGCGCATACGGTGCAGATGATTTAGTGTTATGGCAGTTACAAGGGGACACTGCTGCTTTGAGGAGTGGGGGAACAAAAGCCCATGTTCTGCTAGGACACACACTAGTCTGACTATCATTTAACCTCACTTTTTAACATGTCCCTTGAATGATGTACAAGCAATCTGTTGCAGTAGGACTGCATGAATATTCCATACATGATATCTACTGAATATAAATGGTGATATGTTAGTGGAATGGGTGTCTGTAGTCCCATGTAGATGAATTTCTGTCCATATAGCCAGTATAGTTGCCTGCATAATGTACCTGGTCCATAGCTACAATGACATAACATAACAATCCACTATACTACTGTATAGGTTATGGACTTACCTTGCAAGTGCAGCAGTTGATACAACTGTAGTTCAGGGATAACTCTGTGTGATGCAAGCAGTACACAGCCAGTACATGGATAGGTACAGTATGTGTGATTTGGCTGGCATCAATTTTAATATCTGTATGTGAGTAGGAGAAAGGTGTTATTGCCTAGACACATAGGTTCTCAGTGAATGTGCAATGCATTGTCTCTTAGACAAAGACAGGACGTACTGAGCATGCCTATGTCTGCCAACAGGGACATCTGCAGGGGGTTTCCCCTCTGAGTCCTCCTCTGACTGTGGCTGTTGTGACCTAAGCACTGGTGGGGGCTGTGTATCCCTTCCCTTTGCTGGCCCTGCTGCAGCTGTTTCCACAGGATTAGATTGTGTAGCATAGCACACACTGTGAATATCTGTACACATGTGGCTGGAGTATACTGCAAGGCACCAACAGATATATTGAGGCACTGGAACCATGACTTCAGAAGCCCAACACATATTCTATAATGTTCCTAGTTTGTGCATGTACCTCACTATGGTGTTTTTCCATGGGTATGTGTGCATTTCTGATAAGTGTCATCATCCACGGTTCCAGGGCATAGCCAGCATCCACAAGTTAATGGCCCCATGGGATGTTCTCCCAGCAAACATCTGGTACAGCTGTGATGTGTGCCAGATATGGGAGGTGTGATAACTGCCAGGGTTGCCATCACATGCACTCATGATGATCCCCTGGGCATTGCACACAACTTGGAAGTTGATGGAGTGGTATCCCTTGTGGTTAATGTAGATTCTACCCTGCTCACCAGGTAGTGCCTTGATATGTACATGTGTGCAATATTTGGCACCAAGTACATCAGGGTAATGTGGTACTTGGTAGAAGTGTTGCATATTGCTGGCCCTCACCTCAGAGGCAAAAGGAAAGATATGTGCTCACTGGCATGTGGGAGCATAGCATCAAGAAATTGGTGGAGTATGCAGGATGCAGATGCCTATGACACCTCCATCATGTCCCCAGTTGGTCTTTGAAAGGTACCTGTACCTACTATCCTAAGGGCTACACATACCTTAGTTTCCAGTGGGATGGGGTCCACTCTGTTAGCTCTGGCTCTAAGTGAGGGTAGCAAAGCTCACTGAGTTGTTGTAATATGTCCCTGTCCACTTGTAGTGCTCTACAATCTCCAGCTCATATAACTCCTGAAAGGTTACCCTCGGCCTGGGCACATTTCGCCTTCTCGGCCTAAGCCTATTGTCGGCAACACCATCTGCATTATCTTCAGCCTCTAGCACATACAGATGTAGAATAGCTGTAGCAGCCCCTAGAATTATCTCAATTAAAATTTCCAAGTCTCTACTGCAGATTATTAAGGGAAAATCTGAATGTTGGGTATATGCATACTTTTTACAGTTGTAGTGTAGGTCTACTATGTGGGATTGGCTAATTCTGATTCATTTCAGCTGCTTAGGATATAATTTACATGATAAAAAGGCTCTACTTTTTTTAGCAATGTGGCGCTGTATGCAGCATCACACAGCATAGCGTGTACAAAAGTATATATTATTAATTGAATGAATCCAGTTTTAGTTGACAGCTGCCTATGTCATCACTGTGTCTTGGGTGGTCTGTTCACATGAACATGGTAAGCTAATCAGTGTGCAATGCAAACACATGCACTGAGCACGAAATATCCTAAATGTAATATGACATGTCCCCCCAGATGTCATCCACATTCAGTGAGAATATCAACACTGTGTAGGAGCCTACATGAAAGGCATATGTGGACACAGTTGCTCCTTTTAGCGATTCAACAAATGCACCTCATTTGCATACATATTCATGCTGACAGCCTTGAAACTACACAATTCATACCTGTATAAGCTGGGTAACAGCACAAATGCACCCTTGTACAGACCCAATGGAAGGTCCTACAGTACATTTATTTAACTACATTATAATTGTAATTTTTCATTTTTTTTTATTTTTCTGTTAAGCATATTTGCACAATGTGGTGCATAGTGCAATTATGGAAATTAATTTAAAAATATATTAATTTCACATATTCTCTTTCTTTTTCAAACACCTGAGATTTATTGAATCTAAAAATGTTCACGCTCAAAAATTGTGTAGGCTTTACTGAATTCCCCATTGTAACTTAGCTGCCCTCAACTTTAAAAAAGGTAAGATAGATACATTTCAGGGGAGGTGCAATTACTTTCAATTGCCCTTAAAGTTCCGTGTAGTCTAGTTTAGTCTCCCAACAACCACCCCTGAAATCAATATCCACCAAATCTAAAATATCAAACTTAAAACCTGTAAAATTCATACATGTTAAAGAGGGATGTTTGACTCGTGATTTATGGACTGACAATCTTATATTCCTCACTATTGCCATAGTGGATCTCTTTAGTTATATCTCTAAAATTGAGGGGTTAGAGTTATTTCATGATAGCTTGAGTTACTGTAGTTGTTTGTCCATTTCTGAAGTAAACTTCATTACAGATTTAATGTACATGGTGCTAGAAAATAATTTTATTTATTTTGAGAGCGAGATATATAGACAAACTATGGGGGTGGGACTGGGTGCAACTTATGCCCCCACCTATGCTAACCTAACAACTATAAAAATAAGACAGTTCCACCAGTGGTAAAATAACAACTTAGAAAACAAAAAACACTGGAAAAAGCAGTTAGGAGCCCAATAAGAGAATTATTGTTGAAAGTTTAGTATACTGCTTTAATCCAAAAAGACTTCATCAGAAACTATGCAACCAATAATTGCAAGCACATTTTATAAAAACCTACCAATGAAAAAATCTAATTCATTTTCAATTAAAAATCTTTAGTTAACACTTTAAATGCTAAACCAAGTTGAAAAACTTTAAAAAGACTTCATAAATAGTATATAGTGCACAATAAAAATAAAAAAGTAAAAAAGTACAAAAGAACTACAAGAACATTCATTTATAATCCTCTAGCTGTCTGCTGGTTAGAAAACACTTAATGTTAACACATTCATTTAGACCTCAATGCTTGTCTGTTCTTAACGTTATTTGCCATTCAGCTTCCCTTGCCTCTACTCTGCCTTTAAAGTCACCTCCTCTTAAGTCTGGTGGGACAAGTTCTAACATAGATGATATGAATGTTTTATATTTTTTTACAAATTATGGAATGCTTATACAATGCATTTTACTTATCTTTAGTTTTAATAGAATTCTGATGTTTGTTAATTCTCTTCTCAAGGCTCCTAGTTGTCATGCCAACATGGAAGGCATTGCAACATGAGCACATGCTGATATAAACTACCTCCACTGACTTGCAAGTAAACCTCCCTGGGACAGAAATAGTTTCATTTATATGATGTAAGAAGACATAAGTTCCTTCTGAAGTAAATCTGCATGCATTACAACAAACACATTTGTAAGTACCCTTACTTTTCACTATCTCTTTTGCGTTAGCCTTCTGTAACAAAACTTTTAAGTTGTTAGTTTTCTTATGAACAAGCTTGGGAGTATTACCTATAACCCTAATGAGGTCTGCGTTGCCCTCTAAAATTCTCCAGTTGGTTTTGGTAACTCCCCTTATCTACAGACATGTTTAAAAAACAAGCATTAGTTATATCAGTGTGACCTTCTTCCTTTTCCTTGTGGACAGGCTGACTAATAGGCTTATTTAGAATAGGCTGGAAAACAACCCACTTTTTTCTATAATTTCAGTAGCAGCTTTTCATAACAAAGTTTTAATATAACCAATTTCTAGAAATAATGAAGTAATAAGCTTAATCTCATTTTAAAACCTCAGTTCAACAGCAATCATCCTGGAGGCCCTAATATACTGGCCTCTTGGGATGTTTTTCTTCATAAAGTAGGGGTGGTTCACAGATGTTGGACTATTATCTAATATTACTTCTTTAGGAATTCCATGGGCCGCAAAGAGAGATTTCTGAGGATTAATGACAACTTGGGTAGTTACATCAAATAATTGCATATTCATTTCTTGTGCTGGAATAATTCGTCTCCTACTTTAAAACAAGGACATTGTGGAATGTCATGATGTATAAGTTCCTTTCATGAACTTTAATCAAATTTCAGTTTGCACTGTGTTCTCTGTGTAGAAATTTTGGATCATTGCAGGATATCACTGATCTTTATTTGCATTTATGCTCATATAGCATTCCTGCACAATAATTAGCCAAATGTCACCTAGCTGAGTAGGGATGTTGACTTGTTTTCCTTTAAACAACTGCTCCTGCGTACATGGAAGTTGATAGTGATAGGGATGGGAAGGTTTAATGAATGGATGTAGTCTAGTAATGTATTCACATTCTTTGATCACCCTGCCAGAAGAACGTCATATAGCAGCTAAAGGTTTAAGTCATCTTTATTTTGGCAAGCATTTGTAGCTCAAAACCTGTTCAAATATCTTGTAAATCTTTCTCAAGCATGCTCTTCTAAGAGTATTAGATATATGCATTAGCTTACCAGGTTTACATTAATCTTGCAAATCATATCTTATCAAAGATAGTAGTATTCTGTGAATATATCCATTTTTTGTGTAATAATTTTAGGAAGATGTTTTGATATAGTTTATCATCTGGCTCTACTATAATCCTCTTAATATGTATGTCATTTTGGTATCAAAGGCTGTAAGAAACATCTCAAAGACTGTTAAATCTGGGGAGAATTCCAAAAACACTTTATGGTGAAGTTTTAAAACATTTTGATTTTCAGGTCCTAAAAATGACTAGGTATTTTGTTAACACATATAAGAGTTTTTTCAATCAGGCCCTGAAAATGATTTGCTTTTCTGCAAACACATATAAGACAGTTATGCAACATTTCTTTTGTTACAGCAATGCACTGCCCTGTTGGCTTAACAAATGTCTAAACATAATAAAAAAATGGTTACAAGTGAGAAATTGTATGGTAAAGGCCACCTGAATTGTACTGATGTAGTCTAACTCAACAAGAATCCAATAACAATACAGTGTGGGTTAATGAAAACACACCCACTATCCTCATTAATGGGGAAAGAATATTAAGCAGAAGGCTAGCAACTAACCACCTCAACTTCATTTTCCTGCTCTCACTCAGTCACTTTTGCCTTTCCAGTCTTATTCCAAAAATTGGCTGTCAAGACTTCATTGATTCCTCCAAGTAAAGATGCAGATATAGCAGTTCTTCAGCACAAAAGTCTGGTTCCTGGTTTCAAAAATCATTTTAGAGAAAAAAATCAGGAATGATCCATTTATCTATAATAAAGTATACTGCTGTTGGAAGAACCTGTACAGTAAAAAAGGCATAACATGATAACATGGGGTTTCATCTCTTCAAAGTCTTTACTGCAATTCCCACACAATAGCTATATAAAGTTGATTCTTTCCCTGAAAACTCCCATTCTTAAGCTATTAATATGATACATCCACATTTGATACAAAGAAAGGAATTTTATATTACAGACAAATAATGGGGTAGTAACGTTACTACATGTTGATCCCAAAAATATTGACAACTTACCTAGAAATGTCTCGTTGTCCATGAGCCCACAAGTTGTCATCAGTAGGTGGAAACAGGTGCACTCCCTTTTGAAGAGTAGTGGTTCACCTGCTTCATGTCAGATTCATCAGCAGGCATGCTGAAATAACAAGATGGAACCTGCTGGCAGTGACAGCTCAGGTAAGGGGTCAATAATTTGTTTGAAGGCACTTTGGAGTAAACTCTTGCACACTGTTCATATAAAGAATTTTATTATTTGCATAAATAAATACCTAGTAATGGTACATAAAATTAATGACAAAATAAAATAGGAATTTATAGTCAAGGGTCTCAAAGTTTGAGCATCGTCAGGACTTCTACCTTCTTGCTGGATGAGGGAATTTAGTTTCTTTTGAGAGATGCCTTACCTGTCGTACAATGGCAGCATGGTTAAAACATTGTGTTTGGCCATTCTTTATGATTGTTTTAATTTGTATGATTTTGCTGCATATGATTTGATCCTTTATTTTAGTGGGGTTTCTTAGTTCAGTGCCTTATACAGTTTTAAATATGCGTTTATTAATTAGGGTCACGTTGGGTGTGACAGCCTGTGTAGTGTGGGGCATAGATCCTTTCATGTTTGCTTTAACATTTTATATTTACGTGCCAGCTGCAGGTGGGTGCTTATCCAGATCATAAGCTGCATCTCGCTTTTGTGAAAATGTTGAGTTATTATGGGATAAAGTTTGGAGGCCTACTATGGGGAATTCAGTCAAAATTTTATTATGTCCTAGATGGAGGGGGGGGGGGTTGTGTGTAGGTTAAATGGTATTATATAAATATGTGTATGATAGTATTTTTAGCACAATGATTTTATAATGAAGTTTGTAATGGCGGTGTCATTTTGTTAAGTTTTTGGTCATGGCATTTTGGGCATCCTGTTGGTAGGTAATGATTACCTCAGCACACTTAATTTTTAGATTATCTGCCTTTTTTATTTCATTTAAAGAAGGTTGTGCACATCCTTGGTTTTGGCAGAGTTGTTTGTGTAGGATATGATATGGCATTCCGGAACCCTTGCAGCAGCTCAGCTGTTTTAGTCACAATGGCATTTTTCAGGGAAGGGATGAGCAGGAAAATATCCCGAGGGCTATGCATTCTAGAATGTCACAGCTGCATTGTAGCAGGATGGGAAAGGGGGAAAGGTAAATACAGAGTAAAACCCATCAGTATTTATTGTTTTTCACTGCTAGATGGAACTCTGCATGGTTTTACATTGTCTATTTTCCTTCCTCCCTTGCCCCCTCCCCCCTTTTTTTTGTTGTTCCCTATGCTAATCGTTTTTATTTTCCAGGCTCAGCTATGGTGCAGTCCATTAAGAAGAAATTGGTGCATCTTGCTCAGGAAGTGCAAGGCTTGCTAATTGATATAGAAACCGTGGAGGCAGCTGAGCAGAGTTTGAATCCTAAGTGGAGACCTTCACTGATTTCGGAGGAGAGCACAGCTGAAGGACCAGCCAGAGCTAAGAAGGCTTGGAAAAAGACCAGCAGAAATTCCTCCGACCAAAGGGTCACTCCTTGCTGCTAATCCAAAATATCAACAGAAGCATAAGGTGATGTCTCTGTTGGGTCTACAGGACTTAGTATTATTGGTAGGGGTCAATCTGCTGAAAATGGTTTAGATGAGTTTATAACTTCTTTACCATCAAATGGGAGGGATAGGCTGTTTTACTTAGCCTTAGAAAGAAACGTTGCTGCCGCTACAGCTTTTAATTCTGGAGAGTGAGTAGGTACTGATGTTGGTCAGGTTGTGCAATTATCTTTACCTAACTTGTATATGGAGTCCAAGGAGGACAGGGGTTCAGAGAGGAAACTCCCATCTCATCTGGGTTTTGTGGTATTTATGGGCATGTTCATCAAGAAGGACCCCACCCAAGCATTGTCTTTACAAGCTTACTTTGTAGCCATAAGGAAAACCCACCAAGTGAAAGGGGTTTAATATGAGATGTGTAATCAAGCAGTGAATACAGACATACTTCCTTTATTGCTGTATTTCTACAGACTTTTTTCACACGTATGTGATCCTGACATGTTTTCATTTATTTGTATTTCAAGAGATATCATGCATGCAAGATGCAAGACACCTTTAACTAAGGCAGAAAACACTTCCTTGAGGCCTTGTGCCAACACCACCAAATCCTGCTGTCCAGAGGGAGGGAAAACAGGCAAGAGCATGCAGCACTGCGGGATGAACTGGTACATAATGTTAATGCTGTTGGTCTGGAGAATCAGGCATATGAGCTGGTGTGACACAGTGCCATGGACATGATTTACTCAGCAAGCAGACATGCAGCAGATGTGGCCAGGGTTGTCAGGTCACTGGTGGTGGGCCTGCAGCAGAACAATCCCTGTCAGACACCAAAGAATTTCTGGTGAACCTCGCAACACAGGACAACCCCCAGACTTCCATCACCCAATATATTGTGGCTGTGGGTGCCACCATTTCCACTCAAGAGAAGCATCAAAGTATGATTAGTTGAATCAGCATTGTAATACTGTAGCATTCAGCATGTCAGGGTGTCTATAGTTTTATGTGAGTGTTTTATGTGGGGGGGGGGTTAGCTCCACTTTAAAGCTCATGCACAGATTGTGCCCCACATACCTGTTAACATAGCAGCCATTGTAAATGTGAGCTATTTGGATGTATTACCCCTGTTATGCTGTAACATGTGGTGCTGTTTACATAACCTCTCTCTCTCAAATTTTTGCAGGACCATCAGAAATATGAAGAGGCCATGCTCCTGCTGCTGGAAAGCACAAAACTGTTTTGTTGGAGATGTAGATTTAGCTCAATGTATTCGCTAAAGTGTCATCCCAGGCCTGCTGGCTGGATTGATGTACTGGTGGCATGATTGCCAACTGTACAGATATTTTCTGACAGTACACAGTTTAGACTCATACCTATGCCTTGTAGGTGTGGCCACAGTGATTGAATTGACAGTATTGTCAGGATATTACAGATGTGCAGAGTTTTGTAGAATGTCAACAATGTACATCATTTATTTTATTTCCAAATAATTACTGATTTGGGTTAGAAAATCATGTCCTCATGTCCTGCTATATTAGTTGGGAGTTATACAAGTCTGTAATTGTGACAGCAGTGTATACAGCTTAACATATATTGCAACATAATACTGCAGAGCAACAGTAGTGCAGGTATCAATGTAATGCTTTTCCCTTTTAATCACAGGTAACCAGGGAGGTTGGTCTTTGTCCCCTTCACAACCTGATGTCAATATCTATTCAAACTCTGATGATGATGGTGGCCAAAGTGAGGCAGAGCTGGTGTTTGCAGGAGCTGAATCTGATACAGAGATTGACATCCCTCATCTGCCCTCATTATCACCTTACACAGCCAGTATGCCTACGCATAACCATTCCTCTGTGGCCACAGATATTGGGCAGTCAGAGGGTGGGGACATTGAACAGGGAAGTTCATAGGTTCATAGGTTCATGGGTGTTTACTAGGCTAATGACTACAAGGGCCTTTTTAAGTCTAGCCATGCATTCCAAATCTCTGACAAGTTCTGACATCCGTGATAAGTGTAAGCATGGGCCTGAGAGATGAACCATTTACAGGTTAACTGTTTGCATCAGAGACATAGGTGCCAAACCAGGGATGGAATTCCGGTTTCCCATCCAATTGTCCAAGTTGCACTTGAACTGGGTTATGGAGGAACTATGCTTCACATGGATGGGGAGCCTGTTCCATAGACAGGGTGGTCTCTGGGATACATGCCTATTTCTCCAGCATGTCCTATTTATATCACAGGCAAGGTTTAAATCCTTAGAACAGGTAATTCTGGTACTGTTTGTTTTCTGAATATGCAGGAGGTCCATCAGAGTGTGTCTGACAATGCCCTGTATGCCAGACATAGATCTCCCCTCAAAAGCCTGTAGGAGACAGAATACAGGGATAGGGCCTTGAAGTGGTCAGCATAGGACATATTACGTATTCCCTGCATGATTTTAGTGAGGAACCTCTGTGGTTGTTCCAGTTGTTGGATATGCCTGGTTAGGAACATACCAAAGGGGGCATTGTACTCAATGATAGGTCTGATGAATGCCGAATATAGTGGGACAATGACTTCCTTGGATTTAGATGTCATACCTTTGTTTATAAGTTGTGCAACATAGAATGATTTCCTCACCACTGTAGACACATGATGATCAAAGGTTAGATTGCTATCTATCTATGTCCCTAAGTCCCTGACTAATGGGTCAACTCTAAGAGGTGTTTTGTCAATATGATAGTTACTAGGGATAGATGACTTCCCAAAGGATACTACTATGCATTTCTTGGCATTTAGTTCTTGTCCATGGCTCTGACACCAGTTATTTTTCTGTGTCAGCCCTTCCTGGAGAACATTTGTCTCAGTATGAGATTCAATGACAGCTCCGAATTTGCAATCATCTGCAAATTTAGTCAGCCAGGGACCACTGACATTGGTCTTGACTTCTGAGACATAAATGCCAAAAAGGAGCGGTCCAAGGACTGATCCTTGAGGAACTCCACTTGTAACTGGCCTCTTTGTAGAGGAGGACTCCCCAATTTTAACTGGCTACTGTCGCTGCAGTGAATGTCTACACTGGCCTTAGCCAAGCAGTTGGTGAGGTTGCACACAAGCGGATTGATAAGGGTGCTCATAGTAGGCCTGCTGTCCCTACACCACCTGTTGCAAATGCCTCATCACATGTCACTGAGTGTATGATTAGGACCATCATGGAGGCATAGGCATGTTCAGAAACTCCTGTCAAATGCTCAGGGTTATGGATGCAGTACATTCTGACATCCATGACTGCTTTCACTGCAGTGGAAAGACACTGGTCTGAGACAGATCACACACTATTTCTCTTGGAATGCATGTTATCTGTGATAGAAGGTCTGGTTGGAGTTGAGCATTGGCCTCATGGACGTAGGTCAGGAAATACATCTGCTGAGAGTCAACATGGCCATGCACAATCAGGCTTCCTTAATGGCAGTACATCCAGCACTCCAGGGGGGGAGAGCGCTGTCCACACCAAGACATAGCAGGCCATGTGCTCATGGCCTTGGGAATTCCCATGGAGGACACATCCCCAGCAGACAGCAGTTACCCTCAGAGAGTAGCACAGCATCTGACCTTGGGCATGGAGTTGCCAGTGCAACTCCTGGCAGAGCCAGTATACATGTTCAGAGGCTGCGACGATGAACTGTCAGCTCTACCATGCATGGATCATAGCTGTCCAACATACAGACACATAGGCCTAGCACTGATCTTGGCTGTGTTCATGCACAGACTCACACACGACTGTCACATTCAGGTCACCTACAGACACACACTCCACATTTCCATGGTCCATCTTGCCTGCTTTCCTTCCAGACTCACACACACGCTTGCCATCTTATTCTGTCAGCCTAGGTCTCCTGCAGTCCCAAACAACATCCTGTGCAAGTGATGATACCTGTGCCACATCGCTATCATCTTTCTCATGGATGCAGGGAAAAAAAGCTGTGTCTGATGCACAGGGTGACTGTCTATAATAATATTAATTTGCTTCATCCTTTGTTGCATTTGGTATACTACTTGTACTGGTCATTTACCAATATGTACATTGCCATTTATAATGAGTATACCAATAATAATGTGTGTACATTACGATAGATGTTGTTGTAATGTCTGTGTAGTCACACAATGAAAAGAGTCTCATGGAAATGTTACGTTTCACTTTCAGGATTGTGCAGGACATACCTATGGCTACACATCTACAATCAAACCATCAATGTCAGAGCACAGGATTGAATGCAAGCACTGAATAAAAATGTCATCAGAAAGGAAAAACAGTATAGGTTCATTGTTTCATTGGTTCATATGTGTTTAATAGGCTAACAAACACAAAGGCTTCTTTAAGCCTAGCCATGCATCCCTAAACAATGACAAGGTCTGATACCCTGGATAAGTGCACGCAGCGTTTTGGGAGCTGAAAAATCTACAATCCAGGGCATGGGATATGAACCATCTATAGTTTCCCTGTGTCCTTTAAAGACATTGGTCCTAAACCAGGTATGATTGTTCTGTTCTCCATCCAATTGTGTAACTTACACCTGATTTGCAATAGGATGGAACTCTGCGTCACATGGATGGGGAGCCTGTGCCATATAGGTTGTAGTCTCTGGGTTACATACCTGTCTTTCCAGAATGTCCTATTTGTACCACAGGCAAATTGTGGGTCTGTAGAACATGTAATTCTGGTACTAGTTGTTTTGTGGAGATGCAGGTGGTCTAAAATGGGGTCTAACACCACCCTGTATGGCAGGCATACACCTCCCCTCCAAAGCATGTGATAGACAAAATACTCAGGTAGGGCCTTGACATGGTCTGCCTATGACAGGTTACATAAACCATGTAGTGGTTTAGTGAGGAACTTCTCTGGATGTTACAGTTGTCGGATATGCCTGGTTAGTTAGATAACAAAGTTGGCATTGCACTCAATGATAGGCCTGAGGAATGCCAAATACAGTGGAACAATGACTTCCTTGGATTTACATGCCATTCCTTTGTTTATAGGTTGCACAACATAGAATGATTTCCCCAATATTACAGACACATGACAGTCAAAGGCTAGATCACTGTCTATGTGTCCATAAGTCCCTGACTAGTGGATCAATTGGTGGGGGTGTGCTGTCAATATGATAGATACCAGGGGTGGATGACTTCCCAGAGGATAGTATTGTACATTTTTTTGCATTTAGTGATAGTCCATGGCTCTGGCAACAACTGTACATCTGTGTCAGCCCCTCCTGAATAATATTTGTCATTGTGGGATTCAATTACAGCTCCTAATTTGAAATAATCACCAAATTTAGTCAGCCAGAGACCACTGACAGTGGCCATGACTGCAGAGAAGTAAATGCCTAAATGGAGCAGTCTGAGGAATGTGAGGGAGTCCACTGGTAACTGGCCTCATTGTAGAGGTAGACTCTCCAGTGCTAATGTCCTGGATCCTGTCTGTCAGCCGCTTGGCTATCCACCGGCTGACATACTAGTTTGTACCTAACCTCTTGAGTTTGTCAACAATGTTTGATGGGGTTATTGTGTCAAATGCCTTGTAAGGCCATAGTAGGTGGAGTGAATAATTTTTCCCTTCATCCATTGCTTTGGTTACCTTCTCAAATAGGTCCATCAAGTAGGGTAGCCATGATCTACTTTTGATGAAACCAAATTGTGTTTGGTCCAGTGTTTTTCGGTGTACTACATCTCTTTTGATAATTTCCCTGGATAATTATTTTCATGGCTTTACATATCAGACTACTGTGACTTCTGGGTCTGTTGCCTCCAGGGTCTGTAGATGGCCCACCTTCGTACAGAGGGATGACTGTTGCTGTTCACCATTCAAGAAGCAAGAAGCCTGTTTGGTGGCTACAGTGAAATACTAATTCCAGAGGTCCTGAAAGGTCATGTTTCATACTATATAGAAGGCATGATGGGATATTGTGTGGGCCCATTGATGCAGTGTACATGGTCTTAGAGAGAGCATTTAAGACCTGATCCCAGGTGATGGTAGGGGTACTTATATTTGATGGTATCTCCTGAGGGAAGGTTAACAGGGAGAGAGGGATAAGATTGGGGCCCTATATGTGAGGCAGGCGGTTTGCTATGTCATCTGCCTCATTATAGGTGGTTCCAATTACAATGACATGTGCACACAATTGTGTCTTACCTTTGCGGTTGCGGACATAGCTAAAGTATGCTTTGTGGTTGTCCTTGGCCTGGGAGCCTGGCCTTACATGAAATCTGGCTGTAGTAGACTTTATTTGTCCTTTGATTTATTTGTTTACTTTGAGACTGCTTTTATCCTGCTGTGTGCTGCACCCCTATGTTTTGTTATGAGTTTTTTCCTTCCTTACAGCCTATTGACTCTGTAATTCCATCGGGTGGCTTGATTTTAACTTAGGTCTGTACTTCTCTCTGGTGGGTATGGCTGCCTCTATGCAGCTATTAATATGCTCATAAAGAGTTTCTGCGAACACATCTGCATAGGCCACAGTGTTGTCAGTGTTTATGTGGGCTTGAAATTAGGACAGTGTATCAGCTAATAGCTGGAGGTTAGCTTTACAGTAGTTCCTGAATATTCCATGTGCAGATGGGGTCAATGTTTTATTTCTACTTCAAAGGAGACCATTTGTGTTTGGACCTTACCAGAGAAAATATTACAGTACAGGGTGTGCATGACTCCACCATACTGCCGCTGATCATACCTAGTATGGTTACTCCCCTGGGTTGGTATACTGGCTATCTGGTCCATGGAGTTACTGTTTACAGAACCAAGGAATCTGTGTTTGCATGTTCAGTGTTGTATAGTATTCCTAGTTAATAGTGGGATACTGCAAGTTACCCATGTATATGGTATTGCCTTGGTATTGCTAGTGTTTCCAATGTTTAAATACATAATATGGGATTCCTGGAACATAGAAGGAGAGCGTACAGCTTGCATGGATGTAGTATTGGAATTCACCTATTGTGACTGAACCTGGCACAGTTGAAATGCATTATCTGGTCTGACCAGCCTTGAGGTAACTTTAGTTTTGATGTACATAGAGACGTCTCCACCTTTAGTCCCTGCCTGTAAAGTAGCTGGCCTAACTGTGTGGAAGGGATACTAAGTTTGCAATGTTGTTGTAGCTTCAAGTCATGTGTCAGTGACCACACAGGCATCTTCTTAGAGCTCAAACGGTATCTGTAAGTATAGTCTAGGAAGGTATGTCACAGGTCATGTACACCCACATGGACTATGACTGGGTCATATCATGGGATCATAGGACCTTATTAGGCTAATGGCACTAGGGTCCCTACAAGCCTAGCCAAGTTTTACCATTATATTCATGATCAGCAGCAATTGCCCCTGTCCAAGAGAGACACAGGTAGAAACTCCCCTGAGGTAAATTTATGGTTACACATTCAATCGTCCAGACTGCATTTGAAGAGGACCAATGTGTGCTCTCTTTCACATAAAGTGGGAGCCAATTCTAAAGGTGCGGTAACCTCTGGGAGTCATATCTGACCCTCCAGCATGTTGTATTACTGTCACGTACCAGGTTAAGGTGTATAGAGTGAGTAACCCGTGTACCATTTGATTTTGGAATATGCCGCATTTCCAATAAAGCCTGGTCACAGACTGACTTGTATGCAAGGCATAGATTCATCTCAGTAGTCTGCATGAAACAGAATAAAGTGACAGTGATTTCAGATGATCCACATGGGAAAGATGTTGAAAACCTTGAATTATCCTTGTGAGGATCCTTTGTGGTCTCTCCAATTGCTGCAGGCGCTTGCAAAGGCGCATACCAAAAGGGACATTGTATTCCACTATTGGCTTGATGAGTGGAGAGTACAAAGATGTTATAACTACTTTTACTCTTCTGGGTTAAATGGCCTTACTTATGAGATGATCAATATAGAATGCACTGTAAGGTTACTGTCAACCTGTATGACAGGTCTGTCACCAGTGAGTGTAAAGGTAGGGGTTTTTATTGATATGTGAGTTATCAGGAACATCACACTTACTGATAGGGATGTTAATACAGTTTTTTTTATATTGAGGTTAAGGCCATGGGTTTGGCATCAATCATTTGTATGTGTAAGACGCTCTTTTAGGATGCCATCATCATCATCTGGAGCTTCTATGACCGCTTCTAGTTTGCAGTCTGAATGTGTGAACAGAGGTGTTCAGTAAACCAGGTCACCATGACTGCACAAATGTATACATTTTCCAAGATGAGGACTGCTTCCAGAGAATGCAGTTTCATGTTAAGACACCTAGTATTTTGCAGCAGAAGTTTGAGGTTGTTCTATTATGGAATTTTTATATATGGGATTTTATCCATTAGACACTGCCTAAAAAGGTCACTATGGGGGTGGCAAAAACCTTGGCCAGTAGCCAAAATCCCAGGGGTGACAGATGAAGACCATGTTTGGCAAAGCATCGGGGTCTGCTGATCATGTCATTTCAGGCTGACAGATACTGTATCACCTTAGAATGGCAGCATAAACTGAGGTAATTATTGAGGTCAATCATTTTCAAATTTTATTGAGGCATCATCCTAGGTGAAGGTAAAATGCAGCTTAAGGATAGAAGCATACCTGCCTGAGACACATAGTCTGACAGTTCAGTCATGTCTCTCTACATTTAGTCCAGAGAGGTACATCTCAAGTCATTCACACCAAAATGTCCTATGACAGAGTCACAACAGTACCTGTTTTAGGATATGTGAGGGCATGTGTGATATGATGTAGTATATGATGTAGTATGTCACCTGACAGACAGCAGACTGTGACCTCCTTCTTATCTAGCCTGGTGACAGGGACATCTGTGTGTCTCACAATGGAATCCCATATGAGTAATATGTTTGTTTTAATGTTTTGCCTTATGAGCTTGACAGGTGAAAGAATGGAGTGAGAACTATCATGTGTGCCGCATTCTGCAGTGGGCATATTATGTGTAACATGCTTATGTTTGTGTTTGGGAGGTCATGGGTATTTATGTATGTGTCTGGTGAGGACCTCCACATATGTAGGTATGTGTGATGTGAGTTTGGGTGAAGTGGGAGGTGAGGTGTGCATAGTGATAACCTGCTCATTGTCATATGTACTGACTGTTGTGTGAGACAGCATGTATTCCAGACTGTTAACATATTTGTATCTCTGACATTTTGAGTTTGTGTTACTTCTTGTCCAATAATATGAGTATGTACATAATGTGGTACATCACAGCCCCTCATAAGCAAGTGAGCGTGCATTTCTCACAAGGGAAATTCAAGTCTTCAACATCTGTCCTATGGAGAGCATCTGAAACCACTGTCACTTTAGTGTGTGTCATACAGACTACTCAGAGGTGATCTCTGCCTTGCATAAGAGGCATTCTTTGACCATGCTTTATTGGAAATTCTGCATATCTGTAAGTCAAATTGTAAATGGGTTACTCACTGTAAAGACCTTAACCTGGTATGTGACATTAGTAAAACCTGCTGGAAGGAGAGATTTGTCTACCAGAATTTAACACACCTTTAGCACAGACCCCCACTTCATGTCAAACAGAGCACCTCGTTGGCCCTCTTCGGATGCAATCTGTATGATTGGATGGGTGACTGTAGTTTCACCATGAGAGTTCCACCTGTGTCCCTTTTGGACAGGTGCAATAGGTGCTGATCGTGTAAAGAAGGGTAAAACATGGCTAAGATTGTAAGGGCTGTAGGTCTTTAGCCTAGTAAATTCCAATGATCCTATGATCACATAGGCTGATGTGAAATGTTCTGACTAGCATCCACCCCCACCAACTTGGCTGTAGTATAGTACCACTACCTACTTATGTTCACAGAACACTGCACAGCACACACACACACACACACACACACACACACACACACACACACACACACACACACACACACACACACACATTGGCTGGATTGAGATTTGTACCCCTATCTGTTGAGTCTTACATACTTGAAATCATAGTAGTTAACATGTGCTACAGCTTAAGTCTTACATTAATATGGCTTTAGGTACTCTTTTGGCAGACAACATTATCAGGCCTTGTGAAGGACAAGAGCTTGGGGCCCTGCATCAACTGCAAGGACCATAAACTGTAGAACCATTGCACCGTGTAAGTCAGTGCAGGATTCACACTTGTTTTGTAGGGAGATACACACCAAGTGGGTTGGAGTGGGATTAGAACTCCTATCTGTCTAGTCTTACAAACTACAAATCATAATACTTAATGCATGCACTACAGCTCAAATCTGACATTTACATGGCTTTAGGTACTCTTATGGTGGATGACATTAGTAGTCCTTGTGGAGGACAATAGTCTGGAGGTCTGCATCACCTGCTAGGCCCAAAACAGTACAAAACCATGCCTGTTTATAAGGCTGTGTGGGTTTCATATTTGTTTTTTTAAGAAGATGTACATACACACAGGAAAACACCAGTGGGATGAAATAAGATTACAACCCCTAGCTATCTAGACTTACTAACTTAACACACACACCACAGCTCAAGTCTAATGTTAACATGGCTTTAGGTACTCTTATGGTAGATGACATCAGTAGTCCTTGTGGAGGACAAGACTTTGGAGGCCTGAATCAACAGCAAGGGCCAAAAATGCAAAATGATGTTAGTTTGGAAGTCAGTGTGGTATTCACACTTGTGCATTGTGGAGATATACACACATATATATACACACACCAAGTGGGCTTGAGTGAGATTAGAGCCACTACTTATGTCTTGCACACTGCAGATTATAGTACTTAATGCAGACGCCATGGCTCAAGTCTGCTTTGTAAATGACTGCAGGCGAAGTAATCCTAGCTCAGTGTTGATTAGCTTGGGAGGCCTGCAGAGTCACATTGCTTCCTACTGTCATCTGCAGCTAGTAGCCTAACAGCCAAAATAACAATTTTGTAGCTTAGCAATGTGGCAACAGTACACATTTTTGGGCATATGTGTCTGTTTGCATTTGGATGTGCAAGCATGTGGCAACAGTAAATTAGCCCTGCCAATGAGTGTGCACACAACATAATACATTCCACAACTTGTTCAGTTATTCATATATGTATGATGAAATTCAGCAGACATAGGGGACTGTAGTGGATGTGGGTGTTGTTGCTGGTATAGATACAAACATATGTCTTCACAATATATATATATATATATATATATATATATATATATATATATATATATATATATGTATATATATATATATACACACACACATATTCATATACTATGCCATATATTTTCAAGGTTTTCACATGCTGCCTTAGGGAGACAAGGTATGACTCACCACTGTCCAGATGTTTGCAGCAAGTACACAGGTTTGACTCATAGTTATGTGTGCTTCACACTAAATTGTGGTTTGCTGTCAAATGTGGTACCATTTACACATGACAGGAGAGAAGACTGCCACAACTTTGAACTTCAGATATCCCAGTAGTCCTCCAGTTGTAACATGTTATTCTAAGCATTTCAACATTCTTGTGAGTGCATTATCTAGTGCTGAACCCTTCCTTTTGGTCCTTTGTCCAACATTATAAGTGTCGCAGTACAGCTTTACTCCCCATGATCTGGGTATGTTGGGCAATACAGACATACACACACACACACACACACACACACACACACACACACATATATATATATATATATATATATATATATATATATATATATATATATTGTTAAACAGAATTGCATGAGGAGCAATGGATTAGCACTCTGCTTAACTAAGTGTATGGAGATGTGCAGTGGCATTTTTGGCTTGATTGCACATTGCTAAGCAGTGTTCAAATTGGTGGTGCATTGCTTACATCAAAGAGTTACTGTTCCATAAACTGACTCCAGTCCACACCTTGCTGTACTCCAGGCCGGGATTATGATATGATTACAAAAACCCAAAGCTGGATTTACCTATATACTCAGGGCCATTAATGAATCTGCAGTTTAAATCACTGTGTAATGTATTTAATTTTCCCCTTTCTATTTATGTCTTCAAAATCTTATATGCTAAATTTTGATGTATTTATCAGTGTGTTATGCTGTTCTGCCCAAATGGTCAATTTAGTCAAGTTATTTTGCAGACATGCCCCATCTGTAAAACGTGTAATCAGTATACCCAATTCCAAGTCATCTGCATACCTAATCTAGAACAACTCAGATGAAAAAGATAAGTCTAAAGACAAATCTAAACAAGTTTTGGCCGAGGACAGAGCCCTGAGAAAACCATGAATTGCGCTTGTCCAATTGCTATATGATTCTTGCCATGTTCCATATGTAAACCATGCAGCTGTCCATGTTATCAAGAGTGCATCAATACCTAGTTATTTTAGTTTATTAATCAGTATTTTGTGTTTGGCCCTGTAAAATCTATATAAATTAAATCTCAGCACAATTTTTCATTCCATGCTGTTACTGTATTGTCATAGCACATCACGTCACAGGTGGCACTAGATCTGTTTTCAACATATGCATGCTGATACATAACTTCAAGTCCTAGCCTTTACAATTCTGATAACTTATCCAGTATTACCTAAGACTTTTTAAATAGGTCTTAGATATATGGTGCAGATGCAAATGTGTGATTAATATATGAAATATGATAATACTAGTATAGCACACACAGAGTCACAGTCTGTAAAAAAGCACTTATTATTACTTAACATGAAAAATACTTGGATATCTCAGGATTAGAGCCCTAAACACCATCATACAAATCTACCTGCCTTAGTCCTTTGAGCCACTTGACAGACAAGGGATCATTCATCACACCATCACCTGCATAAATATGTACTCTGCTATTCTCAGTTAACTAGCACATAAAATGTAAGTCCAAATTGTGCATTACTGTCCTGATGTTGTATGGCATACTATCTGTGTGAAATGCAAATACAGTGCAGATGATTTAGTGTTATGGCAGTTACAAGGGGACACTGCTGCTTTGAGGAGTGGGGGAACAAAAGCAATGTTCTGCTAGGACACACACTAGTCTGACTATCATTTAACCTCACTTTTTAACATGTCCCTTGAATGATGTACCAGCAATCGGTTGCAGTAGGACTGCATGAATATCCCATACATGAAGCCTACTGAATACAAATAGTGACATGTTAGTGGAATGGGTGTCTGTAGTCCCATGTGGATGAATTTCTATCCAAATAGCCCAGTATAGTTGACGGCATACTGTACCTGGTCCATAGCTACAATGACATAACATAACAATCCACTATACTACTGTGTAGGTTATGGAATTACCTTGCAAGTGCAGCAGTTGATACAACTGTAGTTCAGGGATAACTCTGCGTGATGCAAGCAGTACACAGCCAGTACATGGATAGGTACAGTATGTGTGATTTGGCTGGCATCAATTTTAATATCTGTATGTGAGTAGGAGAAAAGTGTTATTGCCTAGATCCATAGGTTGTCAGAAAATGTGCAATGCATTGTCTATTAGCCAAAAACAGGATGTACTGAGCATGCCTATGTCTGCCTACAGGGACATCTGCAGGGGGTTTCCCCTCTGAGTCCTCCTCTGACTGTGGCTGTTGTGACCTAAGCACTTGTGGGGGATTGTGTATACCTTCCCTTTGTTGGTCCTGCTGCAGCTGTTTCCACAGGATCAGATTGTGTAGCATAGCACATACTGTGAATATCTGTGCACATGTGTTTGGGTATACTGCAAGGCTCCAACAGATATATTGAGGCACCGGATCCATGACTTCAGAAGTCCAAACACATACTCTATAATGTTCCTAGTTTGTGCATGTACCTCATTATGTTGTCTTTCCATGGCTATGTGTGCATTTCTGATGAGTGTCATCATCCACGGTTCCAGGGCATAGCCAGCATCCACCAGTTAATGGTCCTATGGAATGTTCCCCCAGCAAACATCTGGTACAGGTCTGATCTGTGCCAGGTATCGGAGGTGTGATAACTGCCAGGGTTGCCAGCACACGCACTCATGGTGATCCCCTGGGCATTGCACACAACTTGGAAGTTGATGGAGTGGTATCCCTTGTGGTTAATGTAGATTCTACCCTGCTCACCAGGTGGTGCCTTGATATGTACATGAGTGCAATCTTTGGCAACCAGTATGTCAGGGTAATGTGCTACTTGGTAGAAGTGTTGCATATTGCTTTCCCTCACCTCAGGGACAAGGGGAAAGATATATGCTCACTGGCATATGGGAGCATAGCATCGAGAAATTGGTGGAGTATGCAGGATGCAGATGCCTATGACACTTCCATCATGTCCCCAGTTGGTATTTGAAAGGTACCTGTACCTACTATCCTAAGGGCTACACATACCTTAGTTTCCAGTGGGATGGGGTCCACTCTGTTAGCTCTGGCTCTGAGTGAGGGTAGCAAAGCTCACTGAGCTGTTGTAATATGTCCCTGTCCACTTGTAGTGCTCTACAATCTCCAGCTCAGATAACTCCTGAAAGGTTACCCTCGGCCTGGGCACATTTCGCCTTCTCGGGCTAGGCCTATTGTCGGCAACACCATCTGCATTAACTTCAGCCTCTAGCACATACAGATGTAGAATAGCTGCAGCAGCCCCTAGGATTATCTCAATTAAAATTTCCAAGTCTCTACTCCAGAGTATTGAGGGAAAATCCGAATGTAGGGTATATGCATACTTTTTACAGTTGTAGTGTAGGTCTACTGTGTGGGATTGGCTAATTCTGATTCATTTCAGCTGCTTAGGATATAATTTACATGATTCAAAGGCTCTACTTTTTTTTGAGCAATGTGGCGCTGTATGCAGCATCGCACAGCATAGCTTTTACAAAAGTATATATTATTAATTGAATAAATCCAGTTTTAGTTGATAGCTGCCTATGTCATCACTGTGTCTTGGGTGGTCTGTTAACATGAACATGATAAGCTAACCAGTGTGCAATGCAAACACATACACTGAGCATGAAATATCCTAAATGTAATATGACATGCCCCCCAGATGTCATCCACATTCAGTGAGAATATCAACACCGTGTAGGAGCCTACATGAAAGGGATATGCGGACACGGTTGCTCCTTTTAGCGATTCAGCAAATGCACCTCATTTGCATACATATTCATGCTGACAGCCCGGAAACTACACAGTTCATACCTGTATAAGCTGGGTAACAGCACAAATGCACCCTTGTACAGACCCAATGGAAGGTCCTACAGTACATTTATTTAACTACATTATAATTGTAATTTTTCATTTTTTTTTATTTTTCTGTTAAGCATATTTGCACAATGTGGTGCATAGTGCAATTATGGAAATTAATTAAAAAAATTATTAATTTCACATATTCCCTTCCTTTTTCAAACACCTGAGATTTATTGAATCTAAAAATGTGCACGCTCAAAAATTGTGTAGGCTTTACTGAATTCCCCAGTGTAACTTAGCTGCCCTCAACTTTAAAACAGGTAAGATAGATGCATTTTAGGGGAGGTGTCTTTAGTTTCAGTTGCCCTTAAAGTTCCGTGTATTCTTGTTTAATTTCCCAACAACCACCTCTGAAATCAATATCCACTAAATCTAAAATATCAAACTTAAAACCTGTACAATTCGTACATGTTAAAGAGGGACGTTTGACTCGTGATTTATGGACTGACAATCTTATATTCCTCACTATTGCCATAGTGGATCTCTTTAGTTATATCTCTAAAATTGAGGGGTTAGAGTTATTTCATGATAGTTTGAGTTACTGTAGTTGTTTGTCCATTTCTGAAGTAAACTTCATTACAGATTTAATGTACATGGTGCTAGAAAATAATTTTATTTATTTTGAGAGCGAGATATATAGACAAACTATGGGGGTGGGACTGGGTGCAACTTATGCCCCCATCTATGTTAACCTAACAACTATAAAAATAAGACAGTTCCACCAGTGGTAAAATAACAACTTGGAAAACAAAAAACACTGGAAAAAGCAGTTAGGAGCCCAATAAGAGAATTATTGTTGAAAGTTTAGTATACTGCTTTAATCCAAAAAGACTTCATCAGAAACTATGCAACCAATAATTGCAAGCACTTTTTATAAAAACCTACCAATGAAAAAATCTAATTCATTTTCAATTAAAAATCTTTAGTTAACACTTTAAATGCTAAACCAAGTTGAAAAACTTTAAAAAGACTTCATAAATAGTATATAGTGCACAATAAAAATAAAAAAGTAAAAAAGTACAAAAGAACTACAAGAACATTCATTTATAATCCTCTAGCTGTCTGCTGGTTAGAAAACACTTAATGTTAACACATTCATTTAGACCTCAATGCTTGTCTGTTCTTAACGGTATTTGCCATTCAGCTTCCCTTGCCTCTACTCTGCTTTTAAAGTCACCTCCTCTTAAGTCTGGCGGGAGAAGTTCTAACATAGATGATATGAATTTTTTATATTTTTTTACAAATTATGGAATGCTTATACAATGCATTTTACTTATCTTTAGTTTTAATAGCATTCTGATGTTTGTTAATTCTCTTCTCAAGGCTCCTAGTTGTCATGCCAACATGGAAGGCATTGCAACATGAGCACATGTTGATATAAACTACCCCCACTGACTTGCAAGTAAACCTCCCTGGGACAGAAATAGTTTCATTTATATGATGTAAGAAGACATAAGTTCCTTCTGAAGTAAATCTGCATGCATTACAACAAACACATTTGTAAGTACCCTTACTTTTCACTATCTCTTTTGCGTTAGCCTTCTGTAACAAAACTTTTAAGTTGTTAGTTTTCTTATGAACAAGCTTGGGAGTATTACCTATAACCCTAATGAGGTCTGCGTTGCCCTCTAAAATTCTCCAGTTGGTTTTGGTAACTCCCCTTATCTACAGACATGTTTAAAAAACAGGCATTAGTTATATCAGTGTGACCTTCTTCCTTTTCCTTGTGGACAGGCTGACTAATAGGCTTATTTAGAATAGGCTGGAAAACAACCCACTTCTTTCTATAATTTCAGTAGCAGCTTTTCATAACAAAGTTTCAATATAACCAATTTCTAGAAATAATGAAGTAATAAGCTTAATCTCATTTTAAAACCTCAGTTCAACAGCAATCATCCTGGAGGCCCTAATATACTGGCCTCTTGAGATGTTTTTCTTCATAAAGTAGGGGTGGTTCACAGATGTTAGACTATTATCTAACATTACTTCTTTAGGAATTCCATGGGCCGCAAAGAGAGATTTCTGAGGATTAATGACAACTTGGGTAGTTACATCAAATAATTGCATATTCATTTCTTGTGCTGGAATAATTTGTCTCCTACTTTAAAACAAGGACATTGTGGAATGTCATGATGTATAAGTTCCTTTCATGAACTTTAATCAAATTTCTGTTTGCACTGTGTTCTCTGTGTAGAAATTTTGGGTCAGTGCAGGATATCACTGATCTTTCTTTGCATTTTATGCTTGTATGGTATTCATGCACCATAATTAGCCAAATGTCACCTAGCTGAGTAGGGATGTTGACTTATTTTCCTTTAAACAACTGCTCCTGTGTACATGGAAGTTGACAGTGATAGGGATGGGAAGGTTTAATGAATGGATGTAGTCTAGTACTGTATTCACATTCTTTGATCACCCTGCCACAAGAACGTCATATAGCATCTAAAGGTTTAAGTCATCTTTATTTTGGTAAGCATTGGTAGCTCAAAACCTGTTCAAATATCTTGTAAATCTTTCTCAAGCATGCTCTTCTAAGAGTATGAGATATATGCATTAGCTTACCAGGTTTACATTAATCTTGCAAATCATATCTTATTAAAGATAGTAGTATTCGCTGAATATATGCATTTTTGTGTAATAATTTTTTGGAAGATGTTTTGATATAGTTTATCATCTGGCTCTACTATAATCCTCTTAATATGTATGTCATTTTGGTATCAAAGGCTGTAAGAAACATCTCAAAGACTGTTAAATCTGGGGAGATTTCCAAAAACACTTTATGGTGAAGTTTTAAAACATTTTGATTTTCAGGTCCTAAAAATGACTAGGTATTTTGTTAACACATATAAGAGTTTTTTCAATCAGGCCCTGAAAATGATTTTCTTTTCTGCAAACACATATAAGACAGTTATGCAACATTTCTTTTGTTACAGCAATGCACTGCCCTGTTGGCTTAACAAATGTCTAAACATAATAAAAAAATGGTTACAAGTGAGAATTTGTATGGTAAAGGACACCTGAATTGTACTGATGCAGTCTAACTCAGCAAGAATCCAATAACAATACAGTGTGGGTTAATGAAAACACACCCACTATCCTCATTAATGGGGAAAGAATATTAAGCAGAAGGCTAGCAACTAACCACCTCAACTTCATTTTCCTGCTCTCATTCAGTCACTTTTGCCTTTCCAGTCTTATTCCAAAATTGGCTGTCAAGACTTCATTGATTCCTCCAAGTAAAGATGCAGATATAGCAGTTCTTCAGCACAAAAGTCTGGCTCCTGGTTTCCAAAATCATTTTGGAGAAAAAAATCAGGAATGATCCATTTAGCTAGAATAAAGTATATTGCTGTTGGAAGAACCTGTACAGTAAAAAAGGCATAACATGATAACATGGGGTTTCATTTCTTCAAAGTCTTTACTGCAATTCCCACACAATGGCTATATAAAGTTGATCCTTTCCCTTAAAACTCCCATTCTTAAGCTATTAAAATGCTACATCCACATTTGATATAAAGAAAGGAATTTTATATTACAGACAAATAATGGGGTAGTAACGTTACTACACGATGATTCCAAAAACATTGACAACTTACCTAGAAATGTCTCGTTGTCCATGAGCCCACAAGTTGTCATCAGTAGGTGGAAGCAGGTGTGCTTCCTTTTTAAGAGTAGTGGTTCTCCTGCTTCATGTCAGATTCATCAGCAGGCATGCCGAAATAACAAGATGGAACCTGCTGGCAGTGACAGCTCAGGTAAGGGGTCAAGGGTCATACAGAAAGCTTATCTGCTGTACAGAGACTGTTTAGTCAGCTGTACAGTGCTAGATCACTAAATCTTACCTACCATTTCTTCTTAAGGTTCTAAGGTTAAGATAATATCAAAAATAAATAAATAAAAGGAAAATATAACAATTAGCGTATCAAATTATAGTTTTACTTAAAAAAATGAAATACATAATTTAAAAAAAACACACGCCCATGCATTCATTGCATATGAGCAACCAGTGAGTCATGGGGGTGTTTTCTGCAGTTCCACACTCACAGGCATGCATACTTTCATTTTATATGAAATATATAAATATACAGATATAGACATAGATAGAGATATAGATATCGCTATAGCTATATATATATATATATATATATATATATATATATATATATATATACCACATATACATAAATAAATAATAAATATAGGAATTACTTTTTTTAATATGGGGCACAGATTAATAATTTGTTTGAAGGCGCTCTGCAGCAAACTCTTGCACACTGTTCATATAAAGAATTTTATTATTTACATAAATAAATACCTAGTAATGGTACGTAAAATTAATGACAAAATAAAATAGGAATTTATAGTCAAGGGTCTCAAAGTTTGAGCATTGTCAGGACTTCTACCTTCTTGCTGGATGAGGGAATTTAGTTTCTTTTGAGAGATGCCTTACCTGTCGTACAAAGGCAGCATGGTTAAAACATTGTGTTTGGCCATTCTTTATGATTGTTTTAATTTGTATGATTTTGCTGCATATAGTTTGATCCTTTATTTCAGTGGGGTTTCTTAGTTCAGTGTCTTATACAGTTTTTAATATGCTTTCATTAATTAGGGTCATGTTGGGTGTGACAGCCTGTGTAGTGTGGGGCATAGATCCTTTCATGTTTGCTTTAACATTTTATATTTACGTGCCAGTGGCTTATCCAGATCATAAGCTGCATCTCAATTTTGTGAAAATGTTGAGTTATTATGGGATAAAGTTTGGAGGCCTACTCTGGGGAATTCAGTCAAAATTTTATTATGTCCTAGATGCGGGGTGGGGGGGGGGGCTGTGTGTAGGTCAAATGGTATTATATAAATATGTGTATGATAGTATTTTTAGCACAATGATTTTATAATGATGTTTGTAATGGCGGTGTCATTTTGTTAAGTATTTGGGCATGGCATTTTGGGCATCCTGTTGGTAGATAATGATTACCTCAGCACACTTAATTTTTAATTTATCTGCCTTTTTTATTTCATTTAAAGAAGGTTGTGCACATCCTTGGTTTTGACAGAGTTGTTTGCGTAGGATATGATATGGCATTCCGGAACCCTTGCAGCAGCTCAGCTGTTTTAGTCACAATGGCATTTTCAGGAAGGGATGAGCAGGAAAATATCCCAAGGCTATGCATTCTAGAATGTCACAGCTGCATTGTAGCAGGATGGGAAAGATAAATACAGAGTAAAACCCGTCAGCATTTGTTGTTTTTCACTGCCAGATGGAACTCTGCATGGCATTGTCTATTTTCCTTCCTCGTTTGCCCCCTCCCCCCTTTTTTTTGTTGTTCCCTATGCTAATCCCTTTTATTTTTCAGGCTCAGCTATGGTGCAGTCCATTAAGGAGAAATGGCTGCATCTGTCTCAGGAAGTGCAAGGCTTGCTAATTGATATAGAAACCATGGGGGCAGCTGAGTAGAGCTTGAATCCCAAGAGGAGACCTTCACTGATTTCGGAGAAGAGCACAGCTGAAGGACCAGCCATAGCTAAGAAGACTTGGAAAAAGACCAGCAGAAATTCCTCCGACCAAAGGGTCACCCCTTCCAGCTCATCCTAAATATCATCAGAAGCATAAGGTGATATCTCAGTTGGGTCTACAGGACTTAGTATTATTGGTAGGGGTCAATCTGCTGAAAATTGTTTAGATGAGTTCTTTGCCAGAAAAAGGGAGGGATAGGCTGTTTTACTTAGCCTTAGAAAGAAATGTTGCTACCTTTACAGCTTTGAATTCTGGAGAGTGAGTAGGTACTGATGTCGGTCAGGTTGTGCAGTTTTCTTTATCCAACTTGTATATGGGGTCCAAAGAGGTCAGGGGTTCAGAGAGGAAACTTCCATCTCATCTGGGTTTTGTGGTATTTATGGGCATGATCATCAAGAAGGACCCCACCCAGGCATTGCCTTTACTAGCTTACTTTGTAGCCTTAAGGGAAACCCACCAAGTGAAAGAGGGTTTGGGTTTGATATGATCAGTATTTCAGGAAGCTGAAAGCTCTCGATAGTTTGCTTAGGTAGGAGTCATGCCATCCTGACATATGGCACAGTGCCATGATGGACATGGAGGAAGCTATAAGGATTGATGGAGGGGCTCTTTATCCAAAGGATGCAAGGTTTTGCTGGGCATTTAATCACAGCATATGCATCTAGCTTGCTTGTAAATATGGCCAGTTGAATTTGGGATGTGGGAAGGTCATCCTGCTTCTAGGTATTGGGGCTTATTGGCTAGGGACAAGTTTGTCTTTTACACTTCTCAGGCAGATGGAGAGATTGGAAGGGGTAGCGACACCTCGATTTGGACCAAGCCACCTTTTCATGGACACAGGGGGCCTTGGTAGAGGGACTCAAATGTATCACAGCAAGCTTATTCCCCCATTTGTCTAGATATATTATCCTGCCTACTATCAGGTTACCCAGATCATAGGGCAACATCCCCTCTTCTTAAAGGCTTCTCCAAAGATTTTCTTATCCACTCCACAGCCATGTTAGATTCTAGGTAACTTAACAATTTGTCATCCATCAAAGGAAATGAACAGATTGCTGCTAGAGAAAGAGCAATTAGCTGACAGGATAACTGGCCCATTTAACACCCTTTTGTGGCTTTTGTTTAAAATGTCCCCCATCGGCCTGGTTCCCAAGAAACAGGACGGTGAGTTCTGGTTAATTCATCACTTGTCCCACCCAGCATGGGGTTCAGTCAATGATTTTATTGACACCAAGCTGAACAAAATGCATTACTCTTCTTTGGACCAGTCACTGGAGGTCTTTATGAGATATAGTGGCTCTGTAAGAAGAATATTCAATCTGCTTTCTGTCTTCTTCCCATGAGACAAAAAGATTGGCCTTATTTAGGTTTTCAGTTCAACGGCAAAATATTTTTTGACACTGCAACGCCAATTGGGTGTGCTATAGCTTGTGCAACATTTGAACTATTTAGCTTTACATTGATGCTAGCAAGAATGACCCCCCCTGCCACTCAGCAGTACACTACATAGATGATTTCTTCATAGTGTGGGAGGGTGAGGATGGTGCTTTAGAAAGCATGTCCATTTTCAAGTGAATTTGCTCCAATTTAGGGGGTACCCTTGGTCAATGACAAGTCCGAAGGATGAAGCTGAGTCCTGGCTTTTTTGAGTTTAGAATCTATAGCACTGATAACTCATTTAAGCTTCCTCCACCCAAACTTCAATGAGTCAGGAAGTTACTTTGCAGATTTTTGGATTCCAGCAAAGTTCAAGTAGGAGACATCATGCAGTTACATGGGTTGCTGAACTTTGGCTGTAAGGCAGTTTTTCCAGGCAGGACTCTCCTGTGATCTGACTTGTTGAAAAGTAACAGGCCGAAGTATCACCTGGTGCCACTGACCAGATGGGTCAAAGATGATCTTCTGTTATGGTTCACATTCTTGAGCCAGTTTAATGGAGTTTCTTTTTGGCAGTCCCCTTGGCCACTGCCACAACCTTGATGTTTTCACTGATGCAGCATGGGGGAAGTCTGGTATTGGGGGTTACTTCCTATGCAGCTGGTTTGCTGAAAGGTGCCTGGAAAACTGGTCTGAGGAGAGGAGGAGGGACATTGCATTTTTAGAAATATTTCTCATTTGGGTGGTAGTTTTGGTATGGAAGGATAGGTTACATGACAGGAGGATCATTTTTTCCTCGGATAATATCACACTGGTGCACAGTCTCGAAAAACATTCTTCCAGGTCCAAGTGGGTCCACTTGGTTCTTAGGCTTTTAGTTTTGCTGAGTCTAGAGATTAATTTGTTATATCCATGTGCTCGTCATCTTAATCCTATAGCTGACAGTCTTTCCCATTTCCAGTTTGCCAGGTTTAGTGTGTTGGCCAAGCATTCAAATCCAAAGGGCACCCCAGTTCCTGCAGGAGTCTGGCTAATTGGAGAAGACTAGCATTATCGCCCTTGGCAAATTCTTGGGTCAGCAATACTAGGAAAGCATATTCAACATCCCTCCAGGTTTTCAAGGCATTCTACAAGTCTTAGATCTGTGGTTCCAGGACATGGGGAGTACAGATGTTACTACAATTTTTAGTGGTCTGGTCCGCTGCTAGGGACTCATTAAAACTCTCAGAGTACACCTTGCAGCTTTGGGATGGTTGGAGTATTTTTGGGCCTTCAGGCTGTGTCAGGACATTGGGTTATGGAGAGGATACTCAAAAGCCTTGAGAATATTCAGGGACCTTCCCAGGATGTTAGAAAACCTATTGCGAGACAACTCCTTCCCCTTGTTATTCAAAGTCTCTATAAGACCATGGGTGAATTTCATTTGTTTGTTACTATAGTAGCTTTGTTCACGTATGCAGGTGTCTTCCATGCCAATAAACTTCTCCTTTACCTTTGTTGGTTGGATCTTGTCATCAACAGTGAGTTTGTTATGAGTTGTTTAAAAAGTGTAAGATTGATCAAGTTGGTAAAGGACAGCATGTGCATTTAGACAAGCCCAGTGGGCTGGTCATTTGCCCCATACATTGATAAGATTGCTATATAATATTACACCCACAGAGAAAAGGATAAGCTTGGTTTTCATGCTGACTTTGGGCAGGCCTTTTAACCTATCAAAGATTAACTCATTTCTTAAACAGGTTTTGGCAGGAAAAGGAATTCACCAATAAGATTACTCCTCACATCCTTCCGGATAGGTCATACCTTAGACTTGGCCATGGAAGGGCACTCTGTGCAAGTCATTCAAAGAACAGGAAGGTGGGCCTCTGATGCTTTTTTGTTGTAATTCCCAGGTATTAATTTTTATTTCTGTTGCAGGTAAGGAGGCCATTTGTCTCCTGGGCCATTCTTTTATTGAGATAGCTTCAATTCAAGCCTTGGTCTGCCCG